>NW_005198751.1:453224-544338 GCF_000372725.1 Emiliania huxleyi CCMP1516
GTTATGCCCGCGGGATGACCAATAGTTCCGACAAGCCGCAATGGGGCAACATGACCTGGTTTGAGCTCCCAATTTCGCAGCGAAAGGTGTGCATCGAGATTCAGCAACGGGGCAAGCCCTTCAGGCCAACGCCAATCGCAATCGTTTCGCAGTTGGGGCGAAGTTCGGTCTTCCTCTTCGTCATCGATCGGCGGCGAGAGGCGGCGAGTGGTGACGCGAATTTCAACCGAAATCGCGCCACCCTTTGTGCACTTTGAGCAAGAGTCACTCCTCGTCTCTCGCAATGTTGTTGTGACGGTTGAATTTTTGCCGATTTCTGTAAGCGTCCATTTTTGAATAGGTTTGGAAACCACCGAGGGGTACGATTCCACATAATTCATCCGACGGAAACGTGGCGATGGCACCTGATTCGGGGCGCAATGGAGGGGGGGTGAGGATTTGGTTCTGATGAAGGTGGGGCAGCACCGAGGGGGATGGGGGAGGGTCACCGTTTGGGCGAGCCAAGGCTGTGGCGCCGACGGCGGCACCCTTGTACGAGGCTGTGAGGGGAGCGGCGGCGAGAGGGGGGGCGGCGGCGACGCAGGCGAGCCGCACACGCGCGCGACTGAGCGTAGCGCGGGCGGCGGGAAAAAGGAGGACGGCGGCGGCGGCGAGGCGCAAAACGGGGGCGGCGGAAGTGGGGGCGACGGCGGCGGCGGAGTGAACGGCGGCGCGCGCACGGACGGCGACGAAATCGACGGCGGGGAGGGGTGGGGCTGCATGGCGGCGGCGGACGCGCGCACATTTGTCGTGCTTGCGCATTGGCACTCGACGTCCTCCTCGGCGACCTGCGTGCGCGCGGGAACGGCAGGGGTCATTTCGCGCGCACCGGGCGGCGCCGTGCTCGCAGCAGCCGGGATCGCGGCAGAGTATGGTGGAGAGCTCTACCCGCGCACCTGCCCAGCGATGAGCTCGACGCCGCAGGCAGGCGAGGCAGGCGAGGCAGGGATCTCGGCGACGTTGGAGAGCGGGCGCACGATGTCGTGGGCGACGCCCGTCCGCAGCCACGTCGTGGTGACGACGATGGCGAGGAGCATCACGGTGGAGAGGAGCGTCCCGGCGCTGCTTGGGCTCGCTCGAGTTTTCGGTGAGGGCACGGCCGGCATGGGCTTTTTGTTGTATCAGGGCTTGGAGGTGGACCTCCAAGAATTTCTCCTTCGACGTTTCGCGCAAGCCTCATGGCCCTCGATTCAAGCGCCGTCCAGTCGACTGCTAGGCCGGCAGGTACAGTCATGGTAATCTCTAGTCTTTCTTAGAGATTGAGAGGAGTGAGACCTGAAGATTTCAGGGCAGATCTCAGTCTCTAGTCCCGCCCTTGAGATCTCCCAAATCTTCGTCGAGACTTCAGCCACGAAATCTCAGTCTTCCCGTCGCTCGGTGTGAGTTTCTAGAGGAAACGCGTGAGATCTCAAATGGCGAAGATTCCTTTTCGCTTTGGGAGTTTGAGATTTCGATGAGGGGTGGGAGAGACTGAGACTGACTGCAAGCAAGAGAGATTCCGTTTTCGATGCAGAATGCTGTGAACTTCCTCAACCTTCCAACGCCTTTATCTCGCTTCGTTCGAAAAACATCATTTCGGGACAACCGAAATCTACTCGAGTAGGGCAGCGTGACTCGAGATTTGAGATTGAGACTGAAGCCCCAGCACGCTCGGCTTGCAATGCTTTGCGCCGCCGACACTCGCCGCCGCCGCCTGAGGCGGTTCTCCACGAAGCTGTGGCCGCTCGAGAGTGAGGATGAGATCGTCGCGCTTCTCCTCGGCATGGCCCGCTACCCAGTCGACACACCCGACCGCGCAGAGCTCATCGCTGCCGACATGCAAACAACGCACGCGTCCACGACCATCAACATCCTCGTCAGCAGCATCGAGAGCGAGGCGGGCATCAGCGCTCTCGTGGATCTTCTCGACCGCAAGCACTTCCATGAGCAGGAGAAGTCCACGCCGCTCCACCTGGTCCCGCAGATTGAGTTCTGCGCCGCAAGGGCAGAAGGTGTGCCTTGTGGTCAGCGACGAGCCCGTCCATCCAACCGTATACTGCGCACGGGCGCTTTGACGGGCTCCTCTACTGCAAGCGCTGCCCAAATTGTCGCGCCAAGCACAACCTCTCATATGCCGAGGAGTCAACTCGGCTGGCTCAGGGCAAGCAGGTGCCGTATGACGGCGCGATGGATCGGACTCGCAAGTACGTCCAGCTGTCGCGAGACATCATCTTTGAGGGCGAAAAGCTGTGGCGCCTCGACACGCAGATGCTCCACTCGCACACCGGCTTTCAGCCGTACGCCAAGGAGTGGACGACCTTTGCCGACGAGCCGCCGCAGCTGGTCGAGCCTTTGCGGATAGCGCTGTCCCTCTCATCTAATTCGGCGTAGACCGCGCGCGCAGCGCGCTCCGTGTTTGCAGACCGCCCTGGCGGACTCGTTTACACTTCCAAGCTCAAGCCAGGCGCCGCAGGCCATAAAGAGGAGCGCAGATTAAAATGGCGCCGCAGGCTCCCCGGGCCCCAAATCTCAATCTCAAATCTCAATCTCAAATCTCAGATCTCAGACCTCAATCTCCCTGCAGGTCAACCCCACTCAACCCTTCTAGAAGCTTCGAGGCTCTTGTCAGTATTCACACCGCAAATCTCCAAATCTCAGCTCTCAAATCTCTAGGTTGGAAGGCCGTCCAAATCCTCAGTCTCAAATCTTGGATCTCGAGCGAACTCGACCGCAGATTCCTTCTGGTGTGGGAAATCTCATTCTTCAAGTCTCTGGTCTCTAATCTCAAAGTCTCCCACCGGAGGCCGAGTGACTGAGGTCTCAAGTCTCAAATCTCTGGTCTCAAATCTCTGGGTAGCACTGTAGACCCGAGTGGAGTCTTTCAAATCTTTAAGCTCTCAATCTCTAAAAAAGACTAGAGATTACCATTACTCGGCAGGTAAGACCGTTCTGGCCGCTCCTGCCTCCCACCGGAGCCGCTGCGCCCCGCGCGACCCGGAATTGTCGGGGCAGCCGGTTCAGCCGGTCAGCAGATGGCAGCAGCTGGCAGCAGAGCGCCAAAGGGCGGAGGAGCGGGTAGCAGCGCCCGCGGTGACCGGTGCGCAGCACTACAACTGCTGCAGGACACCGCTGCGCCGGGCCCGCCGCCGCCCGCAGAAGGCTCTGCCGGCACAGCCGTGGCGGCGAGGGGCGGGCACAGCCTGGCGAGCTGGGCGAGTAGCTCCGGGTAGCCGCGCCTCGGCGAGAGGTGCAGCCCGTCGGCCTGGGGGGGAGAGGGGGGGGGGGGGTGCCAGGAGGAGAGGAGGAGAGGAGGAGAGGAGGAGAGGAGGAGAGGAGGGGAGGAGGGGAGGAGGGGAGGAGGGGAGGAGGGCAGGAAAGGAGGAAAGGAGGATAGGAGGAGAGGATGAAAGGAGGAAAGGAGGAAAGGAGGACACGAGGAGAGGACGAAAGGAGGAGAGGAGGAGAGGACGACAACCCGAATAAAAAAAAAGGGGGGGAAAGGTGGGGGTCTCACGCCTCGTACAGCTCCGCGTCGCGGCGGAGACGGAGCGGCACCTGGTCACAGCTGGAGGCGTGGAGAGTCGCCGGCCGGTGGCAGGAGGGAGGGTCGCCGCGGCGGCGGAGAGCGGCACCGCCTCACAGCCGGTCAGCTTGTCGATCCGCTCATTGAGCTCCTCCACCTGCCGGACGGCTCGTGGAAGAGCTGGTGGGAGGGTTCGGGGAAGGGTCGTGGAAGGGTCCGTGGAAGGGTCGTGGAACCCCCCCCCCCCCCGCTCGCTAAGCTCCGCCACCTGCGGGTTGATCTCCGCAGCGTCCAGGCGGCATGGGCCAGCGCCCCCTTTATTGTACACTGTGTGTAATCCGAAGCAGAATCCAGCAACAGCGCAGCGGCCCAGCAACGCAGCGCTACGCGCCACGGTCAGGCCCTCCGCCCGACGCCAGCGAATGCGCCGGGCGCCGGGCCGACTCCGGCGACGATGGCGGCCTGGATGAGCTCGTCGTAGGTCTGCCGCCACGCGCTGTCGTGCGCGCCGCCCTCGCTGAGGAGGTGCGCCGCCTCGTGAGCGAGGGTGAGGAGCAGCTCCACGGGCGAGCCCGCCTCGTTCCAGCGGCGCAGCAGCGGCGCGAGGTTCACGACGATGGCGCGCTCGGAGCAGAAGCCGAGGTAGGCACCACCCACGTCGAAGCCCGCCTTGACCATCCCTTCGAGCAGCGAGCCGAGCGACGGGAGCGCAGCGGCGAGCGTGCGCTTGGCCTGCTCGAGGTGCGCGCGGAGCGCCTTTAGCTGCGCCGCCTTGGGAAGGGTGCCGGCGGCCAGGTGCGCGGCGGAGGCCACATCGGAGTACACCTCGCCGCCGCCGACGGAGTCGTGCGCCGCCACCGCCTTGAGGGCGTCGTGGCCGCGCAGGCACTTCTCCTCCGACTCGTTCGCCTCGTCTGCAAAGGCGGCGGCCGGAAGGATGTGCCCCGCCCGGAGGGTCTGCCGCTGCCTCGCCGCCGCCGCGATCTGCCTCTCGAGGGCGCGGCGCGACTCCTCTCCGCCCGCCGTCCCGCCGCCGCCGCGCCTGTCCGCCGCGCCGCCCGCCGCGCCGTCGTCGTCGAGCGAGATGACGGGAGGAGGCTGCCCGCCGCCCCCGCTCGGCCCTGCGGCCGCGGGCGCCGCCGCCGCGGGCGCCGCGGGCGCCGCCGCCGCGCCTCCTCCGCCGCCCACCTCGAGACGCCTCTCGAAGGCGCGGCTCTCGACGCCAACCTGCTTCGCCCGGCTGAGCGCGGCGTCGAGCTGCGGGAGGGAGAGGCCGCCGTGCGCGGGCAGCGTCTCGAAGAAGGCCTGCGTGGCGTGCACGCACTTGTCGTCGAAGCGGCCGAGCCGCTTCTGCAGCGTCGCGAGCAGGCGGAGGAGGAGCCCGCGGTCGAGCGCCGTGGCGGGCATGAAGACGTGCGCGCCGTGCGCAAACGGGACGGCGACGAGGGCGGAGAAGTGGAGGCGCAGCGACCGCGACTCGGCGCCGACAAAGGCGAGCAGCTTGGCGGCGGCCTGCTGCGCGTCCGTCCTTGCGGCGGGCGCCTTCTTGAGCTCGGCGAGCAGCTCCTTGACGCACCGCTCCTGCAGCTCGTCCTCCGACGCCTCGCTGAAGAGCGCCTTGGACGCGCCCGGCTCGAGGGGCAGCAGCGGCGCGCCCCGCCGCGCGAGGAAGGCCGCCGCCCACTTGAGGAACGGGTCGCCTGTAATTAATTATGAATTAATTAATTAACTAGCGAGGAAGGCCGCCGCCCACTTGAGGAACGGGTCGCCGCTCTCGGTCGTCCGCCTCGAGACGAAGAGCGCGCCCGCCGGCATGCCGAGCGCGCCGAGGAAGAAGGGCCGGTGCGCCTCGAGCAGCCGGTTGGTGAAGCGCGGCGTCCGGAGCAGCCACGAGCCGCCGCCCGAGGCCGAGGAGCCGGCCTTCTTGCCCTGCAGCGGCGCGAGCAGGCGGCGCAGCGCCGCCTTGCCCGCCTCGGACCGCGCCGCGTCGCGCAGCACCGCGAGCGTCGCGTCGGCGCACTCCTCGGCGTCGACGTCGTTGCGGTCGCGCGAGGAGACGTTGAGCTTGGACCAGAAGGCCATGATGGCGCCCTCGATGAGCGGCTTGCGCACCCAGATCCCGCGCACGTACACGCCGGCCACGGGGCGGGCGGCGGGCGGCGCGGCGGAGGCGGCGGCGGCGGCGGCGGCGGAGGCGGAGGAGGCGGAGGAGGCGGCGGAGGCGGAGGCGGAGGAGGCGGAGGCGGAGGAGGAGGCGGAGGCGGAGGAGGGGGGGGCGGAGGATCCGTCAAAGATTGGCGGCGCCGCCGCCGCGTCGGCGAGGAAGTCGCCCTGCCGGCCGTTGCCGAGCAGCACCGCGTCGGGCAGCGACCAGAAGACCTGCAGCCGCGGCGCCGCCTCGGCGAGGAACGCGCGGCCGATGCCGCCGACGCGGACGCGCTGCCTCATCACGTAGGCCGCGCCGCCCGCGCGCGACGCCGCGCCGGCCGGCGCGGCGTCGGCAGTGACGTGCACCTCAAGCACCCGCGACGCGCGAAAGTTGCCGACCGCGGCCCGCTCGGCGCCGACAAAGTCCCAGCGCACGGTGCGCCCCTCTGCCGTCTCAAAGGTCCAGCGTATGGTGCGGCAGGCGGGCTGGCCGAGCAGCGCCGCCGCCGCCGTCTTGAAGCCGTCGCCAAAGCCGCCCGCGGTCGCGTCGCCGCCCTTGCCAGCGTCTGGCACGCCCGTCTCGAGCGCACGCGGGTGCAGCGGGAAGGTGTAGTGCTGCAGGATCCGCAGCTCGTCCTCCTCCACCTCGATGGCGCAGACCGGCTCGTCGCCGCAACGAAAGGCGATGGAGGCGAGGGTGCCGCGCTGGCCGGCCGGCCGCTCGACGCGCAGCGACAGTGCCGGGTTCAGCCGGCCGCGCGGCGCCAGGTCGAGGTGATCGATCGTGTTTTGCATCAACTCGCGCAGCGGAGGCCAGAAGCCCGCCCACGCCGGCGTCGGCTTCTTGATGGTTCGCGAGGTGTCGTGCACGCGCTTGCCGGCGGGGAGGGCGGAGAGGTTGAAGCGGCACGCCTTGAGCTTTGCCTCGCGCGCCTGGAGGTAGGACGCGCGCTGGCTGGCCGACGGCGCAGGGCGTGCCGCGGCCGCGGCCGGCGGGTCCTCGGCGTTGGGAGCTGCCGGATCCTTGCGCGCCTTGCGAGAGGGCGCTGCTGCCCTTCCGGCGTCGGTCTTGCGCCTTTCGGGAGGGTGGAGGAGGGCGCCGACCGCGCCGCCGCGCTCCGCTTTGCCCTTGCGGCCGCTTGTGGCGTAGCCTCGCTCTCCTCGTCGGACGAGATGAGGCTGATTTGCTCGAGCGGAGCGGCTGACATCGAGGCCACCAATACCTGCCTGGCCGATCCACGATCCATGACATGTCCTACCCGGGTACTCGTATGGGGGTCCGTGTGCTCGCCGTCTCTTTCTCGCTAACACGCGCGCACCGCCGAGCCTGCGGCGGGCGCGCTGCGGCCGCACGTCTACCTTCGTCATAGTGCCACGACGTGCGGCCTAGATTTAGCCCACGCGCCTCTGCTCGCAAACACTCACCCATTGAATTGTCACTGCCCGTGAGTGCGAGATAGGGCTAGCCGCAGGCAGCTAGCCTCTGAGGAGAGCGTCCATAGACACCTCACATGACCCCACACACGGTCTCGTCCGTGCCTCGCCGGCCGGCGAGATTGCTGGAGGTAGAGCAAGACTGCTCTAGCCTCGCATGTCACTTCCTGTTGTCTGTTGTTTGTTGTGCCCTTGTTTGTTCTTCTGGTGCCTTGGAGTGCTGGGGGGGGCGACAGGGAGGATGTGGCCCTGAGTTATGTGTACGCCTACTCAGGGTGTGTGGCAGCCAGCTGGCTGTGTGTCTTGTGAGCCTGTTTGTGTCTGTGTGTCGCTCGTGCGTGTCGTCATCATCTGTCTAGCGTCCACCCATACCGCGTTGGTGTCCAGTCCGAGCCTGGCTGTTCTTCACCTTTCTACCTACCTACCTACCGTCTCTGCAAAGGGCCTCCGTACTTCGACTCGTTCGACGCGGCTGCTCGCGTAGAGGAGGTTTTAGGTATGTTGTTGGTAGAGAGGGAGAGGTTGTATTGAGTGGCAGGGTGGTGGGCGGCGACCGCCGCATACCGTCCTACGGCGGCGAGAGTATCGCTACGCCAAGGAGGACAAGGACGTCGACGTACAGCTGCTGCTGTTCGAATCGTTCGGCGGGTTCGGGAAGGGTCCGCGAGATCCTCTGGAAGGCGGCGGACGTGCTGCAGAACAAGCTGACGCGGGCCCAGTACCTCGACGAGGTGACTTGGACCACCAAGAATTGGTTTGCAAACAACATACCTAAACCAAGAATTGGCTGGGCTGCAGAAGCAGCGTATCTCTCTCTTGTTTTGTATCTCGGTCGTTCTTCACACCACACACGGCAATCGCAGAGTAGATTGTGAAGCGAGGGATAGCCCTCCTTTTGGTATATATAAAGGAAGGGGGGGTTCAGACCGTATTCACACCAGTTGCCTCGGACGCGGGTCGTTCTTTTCCTCGATTTTTCTTCAAGCAGTTCTCATTCATGCGCACGGTGTCGGAGAGCGGGGTGTCGGCCAAGGCTGGTGTGTCGAAGACGAAGAGAAGGCGGTTTATCACGCGGAGGAGTTCAAGAAGGGCGCCATGCAGACAGCGCTCAAGTGCCCGCCGGGAAACCGGATAAAGCCGACATGCGACGAGTATGTTGATGAGAGTGGGACCCGCCGCTTCGAGCCACGACAGCTGCGCACGTGGATGTCCAAGTACGGGCCGGAGGTAGGCAGGCGGCGGGCCTCTCCGACGCGTGGATCGGCGTCGTGGGTGCTTCGGCCGAGGCACCAGATCCGGCGGAGCAGGTGTACGACGCGACCGCGTCCGCCGAGCGCCGTCGGCGAGCTGCCTCCGCCGCCAGCGCAGCAGCGTCCGACGGCGCCGCCGCCGCCGAATTCCCGCCGCCGCCGCCGCCGCCGCCGCCGCCCCCCGCGCCGCTGTCATCGACCGAGGCCGAGCGGCCGCGCTGCGCGAAGCGCTCGCTCGACACGGCGGACTGCCAGAAGCTGAAGAAAGCGGCGAATGCTCTGGCGACGGTCGGCGGCAGCGCGCCAGCGCCGCTCGCTGTCGCAGCGTGCACCATCGGCATCTCTCCGCTGCAGCTGGTTGCGGTCCCCCCCAAAAGATAAGACATGGTATCACACTTTTTAGCTATATGAGGCGCTGCTGGGCGGGCTTCATCAGCGGTCGAGACGCGACATGCTCTTATAGTCTAGCGGTTAGGACTATCGGTTCTGATCCGATCAGCCCAGGTTCGATCCCTGGTAGGAGCTTTTTCTTGCTCCCGCCTCTTGCTCCGCTCGCTTCGCCCTTCCTTCTCTCTCCTCTCTCCGCTTCGCCCTTCCTTCCTCTCAGCTTCTCTTCCCCTCCCCTCCAAGCTCCCTCCCCTCTTCCTGGGTTTTCAATACCAAACAACTCTAACACTCACACCTCAAGGGTTGCTTCGGCGCCGAGCGCCGGCGCGTAGGTCGCGACCGACGCGCAGCGCGGGCAAGTCGGGAGCAGAGGAGCGCCGAGGGTGCCGTGCCACTAAGCTGGCCGGGCAGGGCAGTGCTGGAACGAGCAGATCGATAGCGCGGTGAACACCACGATTGGCGTGAAAGCGCGGTGGCGGGCGAGCGCCGCCAGCGCGGGCGAGCGCCGCCAGCGAGGGGCGAGCGCCGCCAGCGCGGGCGAGCGCCGCCAGCGCGGGCGAGCGCCGCCAGCGAGGGCGAGGCTCTGGATCAATCGGGAATTTCTGATGCTGCACGGCACCCTCCCAATCGCCACCGCCACCTTCGTCGTCACCAACAATTTTGTCCGCGGCCTGCTCATCGCCGCCCGCTAGCTCACAGCCTACGCAGGCAAAGGGTACACTGCCTCTTGCGCTCTCGCGGCGGCTTGCTAGGGTGCCCACAGGACCCAAAAGAAAATAGCTTGGCTCAAAAAGGGACGCACGAGGCAAATCTGATGTTGGATTGTTCCAAGAGACCCTTTCGGGAAAGACTTTGTCCTGCGCCCGCGATGGGGCCTTTTTGAGCGTCCGTCGCCAGCTCGCTCCTGGCGGCCCGACTTTGGCCGGCGATCCGCGAGAGTCGACTCCTGGGCGTGTTCCCTGGTCCCGCGCCTGGATTCCGGCCCGGGAGGCTATCGAGCGGCACACTGGTGACTCGCTGCTCGACGCAGGATCCTTCTTCGTGCAAGTCGTTTTCGCGCCTCGTAATGATGTGGTGTCCGTCTCTCCCCCGTGTGTCTGACCGAGCTTCTCGGAAGCTACGCCGCCTCCGGCGGCGCTAGAGGGGGGGGGGCCATGACCCCGGCAAGCCAGTGAGGACCGGGGAAGCCTCGACCAAAGGCGCCCAACTTTAATCAGTGACTCATTCCGGGGCCGTATACCAGGTGCGCCCGCGGCGCGCTCTCGGCGAAATTAGCCATTCTACACGCTCTCCGTGACGTATTTTTGCGTCATTCGTAATGATGTGGTGTCCGTCTCTCCCCCGTGTGTCTGACCGAGCTTCTCGGAAGCTACGCCGCCTCCGGCGGCGCTAGAGGGGGGGGGCCCATGACCCCGGCAAGCCAGTGAGGACCGAGGGAGGGCGAGACGATCGAGGGGTCCCGTACCATGCGGAATCGACCCTATCCAGTGCTCAAGTGCTCAAGTAAAAAACGGGGGGGGGCCTGCGCCGGAGGCGGTATCACACCCGAATTAACTCATCCAGCCATCCAGGCGTGCGTGTTGGGGATTTGGCTATTGATCCTCGCCGATCGGCCGCTATGCACACCGCAGGTTCGTGCAGTGATGTCGCTGGCGCTCGCCGTCGGCGTACACGCGACGTGCAATCCGTATTGTGAGGACAAGACGCAGGGCTGGGAAAAAAAGTGCGACTGGGGTGGCTGCTACAGCTGCACCGAGTGCTCCTCCCCTCCGCCGGTGTGCAAGCCGTTTTGTGAGGACAAGACGCAGGCCTGGGATGACAAGTGCACCTGGACTGGCTGCACCGGCTGCACCGAGTGCATCGTCCCTGAGCCGGTGTGCAAGCCGTTTTGTGAGGACAAGACGCAGGGCTGGACTGACAAGTGCACCTGGGGGGGCTGCAACGGCTGCACCGAGTGCTCCGCCCCTGCGCCGGTGTGCAAGCCGTTTTGTGAGGACAAGACGCAGGCCTGGGATGACAAGTGCACCTGGACTGGCTGCACCGGCTGCACCGAGTGCCTGGCCCCTTTGCCGTCGGCGCCGCCCCCCACACCGCCGACTCCGACCGACCCTCCCTCCCTCCCTCCCTCACCGTCGGCGCCGCCCCCCACACCGCCGCCTCCGACGCCACCACCGCCCACACCGCCGCCTCCGACGCCACCGTCGGCGCCGCCCCCCACACCGCCGCCTCCGACGCCACCGAAGGCGCCGCCCCCCACACCGCCGCCTCCGACGCCACCACCGCCGTCGCCCCCAGTGGAGTGCAAGTCGTTTTGTGAGGACAAGACGCAGGACTGGGATGCCAAGTGCACCTGGGGGGGCTGCAACGGCTGCACCGAGTGCTCGTCCCCTCCGCCGGTGTGCAAGCCGTTTTGTGAGGGCAAGACGCAGGGCTGGGATGCCAAGTGCACCTGGGATGGCTGCAACGGCTGCACCGAGTGCTCTTCCCCTGCGCCGGTGTGCAAGCCGTTTTGTGAGGGCAAGACGCAGGGCTGGGTAGACAAGTGCACCTGGGATGGCTGCATCGGCTGCTCCGAGTGCTCCGTGTAATTTGCAATGCTAGTGCAACGCGAGCACAACCAAGCAAGGCGCGCATGTGTAATTTGCAGATCGATCATCCGACCACCCTGAGCGCATGGGCCGTGGCCGCAGCAGGTGCACCAGACGGGCGTCAAAGCTTGCCGTCGGTGTGCTGTCGTGGGAGAGCCCGAGACAGCTGAGAGGAGCCGAGTGCAGTGGCGAGCCAGGGGCGGCCTGGGTCACCAAGCGGTGGACCTTGCCCATTCTGAGCAGGGCTGTGCTTTGGTGGGGTTGTGCTTGAGCGTGTGTGAAGTGGGAGTGCGTGCCGGCGGCGTCTGTGAGCTCGTAATGTGCGTGTGAGGGCCGTGTGTGGTGTGTTACGAGCCGGTGTAAACTTTCAGACCCAAGGTAAGTGCGGTTTGGGACAGCTCAGGCCTGCTACTGATGGGCCTGGGCCAGGAGAGCGACAGAGAAGGCGAGATGGTGAGCTGAGAGGCTGGAGAGTCCGTCTGTGAGCCACGCTCTTCTCCTGGATGGGGGGCGGTCGGTATTGTGTTCGGTAGTTTACCATACCACTCTCTGCTCATACCATACCACTCCCTAGGAGAATCAAATAAGTGGTTAATACCACTCATTTACCTCACACCAAGATCGTGCAGGGCGGGGACACATGTCCCTAAATCCCATCTCGTCTCAGAGTTTGCCCGTTTTATTTATTTATTTACTCATTTACCAGTAAATGGCAAGCACTGCTGCTGCCGACTAGGTCCAGCCCTGGGTGGCATGGCGGGTTGTGACATTTGGCGATTCCGCGGCTTACTGGGCCCCTGAGCCGCTCCCCGTGTGCGATTCTCTTGTGGCCCAGGCATGGTACTGATAGTAAACGGTTCAGAACCGGCCAAACACAGGCTACAGCCCCACACACGCGCCCGCCATAGCTCCTGGAGAGCATGCGCGAGTGACGCGCTACAAGCCGCGAGAGTGGCATCAGAGGCAGGAACGACGTGCTCTTGCTGCACCTCGCAGCTGCACCGAGTGTGCTCGCAGTATATGCTACGGCCGCCGCCTACGGCATTGCTCTCGTGCAGCTAGGCGACGCAGGTCCATCAGCAGGGCTCATCCAATGCGAGCGCACATTGTGCGTAGCCGCGGGCAGGTGGCAGTGCACAGCCGCACACCGGCTGTGGCGGCTCGAATGCCCCCGGCAGTGCTGCTAGTCATCAACTTGCGTATTAGGGCCGCAGCAGGCTGCTGCTGTGGCAGCAGCAGCAGCCTGCTGCTGCCTGATTCAGTCAAGCCAGCGGCGCAGCGAGGCGTGCAGGATTCGCGTGGTTTTGTCCCTCCTGAGGCTGAGCGCATTCGAGCCCATCGACCGGAGTTGGATGGTACCACGCGTCTCACTGAGACGCGGGGTACTGGCCATGGCCGGACGGCCGAGCGTGAGGTGGCGAGCGGAGCGAGCGACAAAACAACGAGAAACACACGGATCTGACGATGTCAATTGTCAGCTCGCCGCTGCTCCTGGTGCCGCTGCTTGGCCGCCGCGCTCGCACTCGCTCCGCTCAACGACATTGTGAGGAAGCAACGGTCTGCGAGAACCTTTCGCCCAGCGGGTCCACCACAGAGTTCTCCCAGTCATGTGCCCAAATGCGCCCGCCGTTTTTCGTCATACATATCCCCCCCCTCCGAAACCCGCCGACTTTGATTGGGTCCGGTTCAACCTCACTCTCATCTCTATACTTTCAGATATTACAGACACAAAACGTCAGATCTGTGCCACCCTGGGCTGGACCTAGTCTGCCCCTTGCGTCCTTCAGCCTGCCATCGGCTGCGGGCCGACGCCGACGCCTCCTGTCGGACCTCTCCTCCGGGGTGCCGACCGTGGGGGGGCCCGGGGGAAGGGGGCGCAGCCCCCGACCTGGCTGCCGAGGCGCCAGCCGAGGCTGTCACACAAGAGGCCGAGGCGACAGCCGAGGCCACTACCCAAAGGTGGAGCCGAGGCGACAGCCGAGGCCGCCGCCCACAAGGCCAACCAACCAGCCGAGGCCTCTGCCCTAACGGAGGCCGAGGCGCCAGTCACAGCCGCCCAAACCAAGGCGCCAGCCGCCGCCGCCACGCGCAAGCTCTGGTGGAACCTTTTCAGAATTTGCTACAGCCGCGCCGTCGCCGTCACCCGTCAGCTGGACCGTCGAGGACCAGAGTCTCGCCTTCGTCTTCGAGCGTGATACCTCGTCTCGCACGACCGGCGCTCTTCTGACCAGCGCGCGAGACGCCTGCGCCGCCCTCGACTCCGAGCGGACGTGCTCTGCCGCCTCCGCCGTAGCCGAGCGATCGGCCAGCGCCTCTGCCGCCAGCGCCGTCGCCGTCGGCTGTACCGTCCAGCAAGACATCGTCACCGTCAAGTGCGCTGCCTCGCCTCGCACGGCCGGCGCTCTTCTGGCCAGCGCGCGAGATGCCTGCGTCGCCCTAGGCAGCTTCAGGTGAGTTCATCTTGCCGGCGGTACCCGACGCTGCTCGAACGGCAGTTGTCGACCGCCGGCAGTTGACCGGCAAGATGAAGTCCACTGCGCTCAAAAAAAATACCACCGGAAGCGCCTCGCCGAGGCGCATAATAGTCCCTAGTCTGGCAACGGCCAGTTCTGTCATCCTGGTGCTCAAGGAAACGGAAGCGGCGAAAGCCGACGGTTGGTAGGAATGGCGCTCTGGCCAGATTTGGGCTTGGGAGTTGGCTGCGTCGAGTTTTGGATCTCGACGCGCGTCGAGAATACTGAGATTTTTTGTGAACGATTTTTCGCTTGGCATCGGTGGGAAATCGCACTATTTAAGGGCAAAAACCGATTTGCTGTGGGGGGCGTGAAGTGCTTGGCGACGGCAGCTTGCAAATTACTCGTGCATGAAACTACACGATAGCATGGCTGGTTGCAGGGTCAGGGCGGGGTGGCCAGGTCCCTAGTGCCTTGTTAAAGCAGGTATGGGCAGCGGCACTTGGAGCACTTAGCAGCAGCGACGACGCACTTGGAGCGTGCTGTGATTTTTTTCATTCTACCGTACCTAGAGGTACGGCCCGACGCCTGCGCCGCGCCGTCGTCCGCACCGCCGCCATGGCGGACGAGTTCGTGGATCAGCTCACCGTGATGGGCTTCCCGCCCGGCGCCTCGCGCCGCGCCGCCCTCGCCGTCGCTTACGAGTCTGTCGAGCTCGCAATCGAGTGGATGCTCGAGCACGGCACCGACGGCGAGGAGGAGGAGGAGTGGCCTCCATCGCCCGCCGCCAGCGCACCGCCGACGCCCGCCGCCAGCGCACCGCCGACGCCCGCCGCCAGCGCATCGCCGACGCCCACCGCCAGCGCGCCGCCAACGCCGCGCCACTCCTCCGAAGGCGGCGACGGGCCCTTTGGCTCGGCGCTCGTGCTCAGCGACCGGAGCACAAGCGAGGCGCCCGCGCGGGAGCCGTCGGTGGAGCCCTTCGATGCGCGCTTCAGCAATCAGGAGGCCGAGGCGTGGACCGTCGGGTGGTCGCCTGAGAACAGCCTCCCCTACTACTCCAACGCGCTGCTGGGCCAGACCACCTGGGAGCCGCCCACCGACGAGCTGCGCGCCAAGGGAGACGCGATGCGCGTGGCGGCGGCGTGGACGGTGGGCGTGTCGCCGGAGCACAACCTGCCCTACTACTCCAACGCGCTGCTCGGCGAGACCACCTGGGAGCCGCCCACCGAGGAGCTCGCCGAGTACGGCCGCGCTCTCGTGGCAGGCAACGGCTCGCCCGCGGCTGCGGCGGAGGAGGCGCCGCCGCCGCCCGCGGCCGCGCCTCAGGCGGAGGCGGCCGACGTGCGGGTAAACGGGCAGGGCTCCGCCGAGCTCCCGGCGCGCGCGCACACACGGCCGGCCCTGGCCGCGAGAGGCGAGAGCCGCCCCCTCCTCGCGTCTCTCTAGGCGCTCGCAGGCCCGATCGCGAGGCTGGCAGAGACGCTGCCGTCGCCGCCGCAGAGCCCCGCCGCCAAGCCGCCGCCCCTCTGGAGCGGCGACGAGTCGAGCCCGGACGGGGCGGTGATGACCGAGGGTTTGGCGCAGGATGGACCGGCGGCAGAGGCGGCGGCGGCAGAGGCGGCGGCGGCAGAGGCGGCGGCGGCAGAGGCGGCAGAGGCGGCGGCGGCAGAGGCGGCGGCGGCAGAGGCGGCGGAGGCGGCAGAGGCGGCGGCGGCAGAGGCGGCGCGATTTGCAGCCAAGGAGGAGGAGGCTCGCAGGGCGGCGGGGGAGAGGAGGCTCGAGGCGGAGCGGGCGGCGGCGGCAGAAGCAGAGGCGGCAGAGGCGGCGAGGGTGGAGGCTGAGCGGCTGGCGGCAGAAGCAGCAGCGGCGGAGGCTGCAGCCGCAAAAGCGGCGGCGGGGGAGGCGGCAGCGGAGGCAGCGGCGGCGGAGGCTGCAGCCGCAGAGAAAACGGCGGCGGAGGCGGCGGCGGCAGAGGCGGCGGCTGCGGCACAAGCGGCCGCGGCAGAGGCGGCGGAGGAGGAGGCCTCCCAGAGGGCCGCCGAGGCGGATGCCGAGGCGCCAACGTTGGAAGCGCCGGCCACGCCTCTGCCGCCGCCGCCGGGCTCTCCGCCGCCGCCGCCTCCTCCTCCTCCTGCGCCCGACGGCCAGGGCAGCGGCGACGCCGTCACGCTCGCGTCTACCCTCGGCCTGGGCGCGGCTGGGCGGTGGGACCCGACTGCGCTCAGCGCCTCCGAGGCGGAGGTGGAGGCGCTCCGGCTCCGGCTCTCCCACGCAGAGTCCACCAATTCGGCGCTGCGGCCCGCGACGGCGGACGCGGCAGTGCAGGCCCCCGGCACACGCCTGCTCGGCGCAAGCCCCCTCCTCCCAACGAGTCGCCGCCCTCACCATCTGCCCCGCCATCTCTGTGTGCCCACCATCTCTGTGTGCCCCGCCATCTCTTTGTACCCCGCCATCTCTGTGTGCCCACCATGTCCGTGTCGCGCCTCGCGGCAGGCGGAGGAGCCGCCCCCCTCGGACGACAGCGGCGAGGTGGCGGAGGCCCGCGAGGTGAGCGCGACGGAGGCGGCGGCGCTGCTCGAGCTGAGCGAGCTCAAGCGCCGGTTCGGCATGATGCGGCGCCGCTCGGCGGGGCTCGAGGCGCGGCTGGAGAGCGAGGGGGTGGTGCTGCTGCGCGCGTTTCGGAGCAAGCAGGAGCAGCTCGCCCTCGCCGAGCGCGCGCACGCCGCGACGGCGGTCCGGGCGCTCGCCGGCCGCGACGCGATGGCGGCGCGCGTGGTTTCGAGCTGCGACCGCGGGCTGCTGCGGCTCGTGATGCGCGGCTGGCGGCAGGCCCTCTCCCTGCAGCGGGCCGAGGCGGCGGCGCAGGACGCGACGGCGGCCGCCGAGTCGACCGCCGCCGCCGCCGCCGCTACCGCCACTGCCGCCGCCGCCGCCGCCGCCGCCGCCGCCCCGCCGCCGGCCGCCGGCCTGCCGGCGAGGAGGACGAGGCCGGAGCTGTACCGGCTGTCGTACGAGGCGTTGATCGACACCGTCCTCGAGTGGCAGAGCGCCGTGTGCCCCGAGCCGGGGTGAGCCCCTGCCTGGGCCGCACGAGAGGGCGTGGGCACGGCCGAGCGACCTCGCACCTCCTTGGTTTCAGAGTTTGGCTTTGGGCGGTGGCGTGTGTGGGTGGTGTGACTGGTGCGGTCTAGAGGTGCGCCCGGTGTCGGGGGGTCCGAACCCGGAACCCGCCCGGCGTGTCCCACTGCGCAGGCGGTGACCACAACGCGTCTCTCCAGGGGCGGTATTTTATTTGGTGTAGGAATCAGACAGGACCATGCCGCATTTCGCGTAGAACTCCGCCGCCCACACAACACAGTCGTCAATGCACACACATAGAACACACAGATCGATACGCACACAACACAGTTGTACCCCAGAGTGCCAGAGAGACGGACACACACGCAGCGCACGCACACGGCGCGTGCTCTCTCTCAAAGTGTACACAAGACCGCGACATCTCTCTGCAAGCACGAAGTATGGTCACGCGCTCACGGGACAAAACGCGGCCCACGCCGCGCCTCCAACCGACGCCGCCTGATGGGCGGGGCCGGCCTACGCTGCGCGATCGCGACGCGGCGCGCCCGCGCACCACCCTGCGCGCCAACGCTGGCCCCCGCCGCCGTGGCCGCCCTCGCCTCTGGCAGCAGCAGCAGCTGGCGCAGCGCCTCGTAGTCGGGCGTGTCGCCCTGCTGCAGCGCCCTCGCCGCGCGCAGCAGCTCGGCAAACTCGCCCGGCAGCCCGGCGGCGATCTCGTCCTCGGCAGCGGCGGCCTTGATCTCGCCGATCCGCTCGAAGCGCCTCCGCTTCTCCGCCTGCCGCGCCTGCCTCTGCGCCTCCTCCTCCGCAGGCGGCGCCGCGGGTGCCGCGGCCTTCCTCGCGGCTTCTGCGGCGCGGGAGGGCGGCGCCGCGTTCGCCCACGGCAGGGACCTACGCCACGGAATGGTCATCACATCATCGCATCGTCATGTCACAGTCAGTACTTCCATGTGTGAGGCCCGCGGGAACCCCGTGCCGAGGAAGGCAAGCGTGTAACCGAGCGCCTCGACGTCGTCCCTCGGCCCGAGGGGCGCGAGGGCGTGGTTGGGCAGCGAGCTGAAGCGCGCGGAGCCGACAATCCCCCGCCGGCAGGGCGGCGGCCACAGAAGCTCGCCCGGCCCGCCCTCCGACGCGCCGCCGCCCACGCCGCCGCCCACGCCGCCGCCCACCCCGCCGCCCACTCCGCCGCCCACGGGGGCCGCCCACCGCGCGAGCCCAAAGTCGATGAAGTGGGCCGGCGCGCCGCCGCCGCCGCGAGAGGTGCAGCCGGCCGGGAGGAGGACGTTCCCCGGCTTGACGTCGCAGTGGACGAGGCCCTGCGCGTGCACCCACTCGAGCCTGCGCAGCATGTCGCGCCCGAGGCGTGCGAGCAGCCGGACGGGCAGCGCGCCCCCAAAGGCGCGCCGCGCCTCCTCGAGGCTCGGGCCGAGCCGCTGCAGCACGAGCAGCCGCAGCCGCGCGCCGCCGACGCCCTCGCCCTCGCCGCACCAGTGCACGCGCGGGAAGCCGGCCGCGGCGCCGCCCGACGCGCTGTGGATCATTCCGTAGGCCTGGTCCTCACGGAGCAGCCGCCGGCTCGCCACCGCCTCGGCCTTCACGGCAGAGGCGGCGCCGCTCACCGCGTGCGTCGCGCAGAAGACGTCGCCAAAGGCGCCGCGCCCGATGAGCCGCTCCACCACCCACTGACCTCCGAGGCCCACCCGCGCGCCTCGCGCGAGCATCGCGGGCTGTTGGGTCCGTGTTTTCTTTCTTTCTTATTAGGGGAAAAAGAAAGACAAGGGGAGGCTGGCCTTTATCTTCCTATCTTCCGTGTTCTCCTCCAGATAGAGAAGTGTCTAACCGGCGCAGAGGCGGAGGCGAAGAGGGGCACGGCGAGAGCCTAGCTCCAACTGATCCAAACCCTGATCAGTTCGTCCAAACTTAGCGGCGCCGGGCGACAGCTGTCGCCCGAGCCCCTCTCTCTCGCCGTACATGTAGCCTCTCCGCCAGCAGGTTCGGAATAATAAACGCTATCACGCGCCCAACCGGCGCGCGGGCACCCGAAGGGCACACAGCCACACACGAAGGAATAGTGAATAGTGTACCAACGCACTACTACGTGCGTGGTAATGCTATGCGCCAGGCCGACGCTAGGTAAAGCGTCAGCATAGCGCGGGCAGCGACGACAGGCATGCTTTACAAAAGTCCTGCTGAGTGGGACTCCGGCCGAACCGCCCTCCGCGCGCGGTCGAGGAAGCCTCAGAACGTCCGCCAAATCCGTGCTTTCGGAGCAACTGAGGGAAAGCCGCTGATCGAGCCCAGCGTGCCCGCGGCCGCCTCCCGCGCAGCACCGCCGCTGGGGACGACACGCTGCGGAATCGGATCGAGCCCATGCACCGGGCAAAGAAGGACGCTGCAGAAGCGGTTGGAGAGGCAGCCGGCGTCTGCCGTCACAACGAGTCCCAGCGCTGGTTGGACATGCGCGTCGGCTCGCCCGAGGACTGCTGTCGCGACCCTCCCGTCGTGCCGCAGCCTCCGACGAGCTCTGCAACCGAGGAGAGTGAGGGTGCGCCTCCCCTCACTGCTGGCCTGGCTGCGCACCGCCCCACAAAGCACCCCCTCGAGCATCTCTACAAGTACAAGTAGAAGGGCGACCTTCATCCTTCTCCAAGTCGTCAACGCGCCCGGCGGCTCCGGCAAGACTTTAGCCTTGGCCACCCTCCTTGCGGAGCAGGAGGAGATCCGCTCTCGGTCGGCAACGTGGCAGCTAGTCGAGGGACTCGGTAGTTGTGACCCCCCTGAGTGAGGACAGGAGAGAGAGAGCTTTTGTGGTGCTGGTGTACGCAATAACGGGACAGGGTGCTTGTTCTCTCCATCTCCCCTTCTAGCTCTTAGCATGAGCTGCGCCCTGTGTCCGACCCCTTTTGCGCAGCAACACCTTAAACTTTTTTAGGCCCTCCAAATTCGGGTCGGAGCGAGCGTACGAGAGAGAGATTTTTAGCAATACCAACGAGCGTACGTAGCGGAGTGGGCCCCGAGTTTGAAAAGGGCGACGGACGCTTGCGTCCTAGCCTCCAACAACGCCTCCCCGGCGCAGAGGGGCCCCCGGAGGGATGCTCAACCGCCCCACGCCACGCCGCTTGCGGCGGTCCTATTCCCAGCTGAGGCCGCGTGCGTTATTTTTAAGTAAAGCAGAATGCTGAGCGCGGCAGCTTCCTACAACGCCGTCCCGCCGGTGTACGCGCCCCCGCAGGCCGGGGAGCCCGCCGCCGCCTCCGCCGCCTCCTCCTCCTCCTCCGCTCCTCAGAGCGCGGCGCAGGCCAAGCTCGAGGCGCTCAAGGCGCGGCTCTCCGCCGCCCGGCAGTCGAACCACAAGGAGGCGGTGGAGGAGGATCGGCGGAACAAGTTGGGGCCGGAGGCGCTGAAGCGCGAGCGCGCCGAGAAGGCGTGGGAGAAGAAGAAGGGCGAGGCCGCGGCCGAGACGGAGACGGACAAGCTGCTCGGCATGACTGCCGCCGACGCAGCGGCGAGCCACGACAAGCGCGACAAGAAGCAGCGGCGGGTCAAGGAGTTTGGGTACGACGTGTACAACAACGAGGCGCAGTACCGCCACTACAAGAAGACGGTGCGCCGCGCGGGCGACGCCGGCAAAATCAGCAACGGCGGCGACGAGGACGGCGGAGCGCCCGACGACGACCCCGGCGACTACGACCCGCTCGACTACGGGCGCGCGCCGCCGGTGGCGAAGGAGCGGGTGCAGGCGCTCGTGGACGACATGCACGAGCAGGCGGTGCGGCGCGCTAACTGGTCCCGGCGGCGCACCTTCGACGAGTCGAAGGACGTCACGTACATCAACAAGCGGAACGAGGTGTACAACAAGAAGATCGAGAGGGCGTTCGACCCGTACACGGTGGAGATCAAGGCGAACCTGGAGCGGGGCACCGCCCTCTAGAAAGGGAGCCGCGCCGCCCCGCGCGCCAAAGACAGCCGTGCGTGAGCTTGGGATGGAGTGGGGGGGAGGGGCAGGGGGGGGGGGGGGGGGCGTGCCAAAGCTGAAACGAGGGTTCATCTGTCTTCTGTGGTCCACTGCAGGCATGAGAGATGCGTGGTGAGAAGTCTTTCGAGAAGTCTTTTGAGCAACAATAAACAACATGGCCAGCGTTGAACATAACACACAGCAACCCGGTGCTCCACTGCTCGGCGGCGCTCCCCGAGCTCTCGATCCTCTCTCTCTCACTCTCTAGTCCAGGTCGGGCCTCGCGCCGAGACTGTCTGGGTTCGTCGACGGGTACGCGTGCCCGCACCTCGCCCCAGGCGGCGGCGCCACGCCCGGCGGCAAGTGCGGCCGCTTCGCGGGCCGCTGCGGCTGCTCGGCTGCCGCGGCGGTGCCGGGCGGGGCGGCGGCGCGCGTCCGCTTGCGAGCCCACATGACGCGGACGCGGGAGCCTTTGATGTTGAGGTTGGCGTGCAGGGCGCGGCAAGCCTGCTCTGCGTCGGCGCGCCGCTCGTACGTCACGTACGCGCTCATCTTCGCCTATTCCGTGCCGGGCCCTTGTGGTTGTGAGACGCGCCGGCGCGCGGCGCGGGCTGCGCGTCGTGGCCGTGTCGAGGGTGATCTTCTTGACGGGGCCGTACTCTTGGAAGTAGGGGCGCAGGTCGCGGTCCGAGGCGCCTGTGGCGGGGACAGGGGCAGCAGACCGCCCTCTCACACTGCGCCAAGGGTGCGGGGTGCGGGCCTCGCCCGCTCCGAGGCCCTGTGGAGGGGTGCGGCGGCGGCGGCGGCGGAGAGCGGCGGCGACGGAGCTGCGGCCGGACCCAGCGTTGCGCCAAGTGGCGGGGCTGCCCAGCGGCGGCGGGGAGGGTTGAGGTGGGGGGGGGGGGGCTGTTGCGCGCCCGGCGGGATGGACCCGACGAAGAGGGAGGAGATCGACTTGTCCTCGGGCGGCCGGAGCTCGGCGAGGCGGCGCTGGCGCAGCCGCTCCTGCTCCTCGGGCGTGAGGGGCGTGTCGCGCCGCGGCCTCAGCACCGGCCCCGGGTCGAGCGCCGCAAACTCGCGCAGCTGCTCCACCGAGTCGCGCAGCTGGTCGTAGGTCGACAGCCCGCCTCCGGCGGCGCCGCCGTCGTCCTCCTGCTCCTGCTTCTTGTTGTGCCACCAGAACTCCTTGTTGACGTCCGAGACCGCCCCCTCCTTGCCCAGCGCCGCCATCACCTGGTCGCGCACGTGGAACGGCACGCCGTACTCCAGGTCGTTGACGCACGACTGGCACACATTCTTCTCGCGCGCCACCTCGGGCGAGATGCACGTCTCCTTCCACCGCTTGTGCTGCCCCTGCCAGCGGAACGAGGTGAAAGGCCGGCCCGAGATCTTGCACTCCTTGCCCATCACGCCCTGCGCGCAGGCGGGCCGCTCAGCGCGGCGTCGACTCGGGCGGGCGTGGTTTTGGAGCGGCGGGCGGCGGGCACCTTGAGCATGCGCACGTACGGGTTGGGGCCGAGGCAGCTCTCGCAGATGATGGGGAAGCTCTCGCCCAGCGTGACGGCGTCCTCGCCGAGGGAGGCGACGATCGCCATTTGGACTGCCACGCGCCGCCTCGCCGAGGCCGCGTTGCCCGCCTGAAAAAAAATCAGAAACAAAACGGTACGGCCGGCCCTGGATGTGAGTGAGGCTAATGACTGCACTCCAAGTGCTCCAAGGGCCCTGCGACCGCGCACCCCCGGGGCTATCTCATGAATACTTGATTTTTCACGCCGTCTAACAATCGTGTTCAAGCGGCCCTCCTGTGAGCTGGTACACCAAGAATGGCTTACCACTGCCAGGGGCCACACTGTGGCAAGCTGTGATGAGCGTGGTTTGGCTTGTGCAGCCCATACGGACGTGGTATATATACATATATGCGGCCACGTGTCGGCCGGTTCGGGGCACGAATTCCGGATTTTTCCACGGCCTAACAATCGTTGCTGTAGTGGCGCCAATGTCCGCCTCCCGTCGCGCCATTGGCACCCTAGCCAGCAGCAGCACCGGAGGCAACACCACCAAGCCCACAAGTCACAAGAGTGACGGAGATGCTTGCCACGAGCACCGTGACGCCCGACCCTGTGAGCACTGTGGGCGTATACGGCTGCATACGGTGAGATGATGCACAGCATGGCCAGACGAGGAATGCAAGGCTCGCCAGCTGTATGTTAGTGAGGTATATGGATGTGATCAACATGTGCATCACAGGTACGCGCAGCAGCGCATGTAGCCGCTGATATCGAAGACAGCGCAAACAGGTCTTTTTGCGCCACGCACCCGATGGCCGTGCAGGTCCAACTGCGTGCACAGGAATGCTATCAGCGCGTCTCCGCCATAACTGGACATGGCAATGAAGCAGCTGAGACGTGATAACACCGTTGCTGGGCCAAGGAGGTGCCGCTCACCGCCGATTGTTAGGACGGTCGTCGAAGGCGAGCGGCGGTCGCCGGGCAGCAGCTCGTGGCGATCGTCGATCCGCGAGCTGCCAAGCTTGTCACAGGCCGGCACTGGATCGAGGACGATGGCGCCGCGCGGCTGGAGGCAACGGAGAAAGGCATTGGGGAGGGGCGAGGCGATTGTTAGGAATTTCGAGGCGCGGAAAAATCCGATCGCGTGGAAAAATCAAGTATTCATGAGATAGGGCTCTCTTGCCCGTAACCCGATGCCGAGCGTCCGGCCAACTGGGTGCGCTTCTCAGCTCCCCGGTCCTGGGCGTGAGGTTGATGACCGCACTCCAAGTGCTCCAAGGGCCCGTGACTCCTCTGCCAGCACCCACACGCCGCCTGCGGTCGCGGGCGGCAGCTCTCGGCTCCGCTCCGGCAGTTCGGCGAGCGGGAAGGAGGAGGAACCGCAGATAGGTGCGCCGAAACGTAGGATGTGGGCGTGCGTGTGTCAACAATGGTCAATGGCAGCGCTCGCGCACGCCGCGGCGAGTCTGCTTGGCATGCAAAATCGGCTCTGCTGCCCAGCGGAAAAAGAATTTTACGGAAAAAGAATTGGGGGGGCGCCGAGCATTCGACGCCATCTCAGACGCCGTTACACCGAATTTCACGGCTCAAGTTTGAACCTGACCTTTTCCAGTTTTCCAGCCTAACCGCACGCCGTCAGCGGTCAGAGCAAAAAGCCCTTTGGCCGTGGGCTCAATCATCCACACTCGCGAGACTTCCGCTCGCCCGGGCGCTCCGTTCACGGTCCGCGCCCACCTCGGGCTCGCTCGCTAAACGCCCCGGCCAACGCGCGCGCGGTCGAACGCCTCCTGCATTGCCGCAGACAGCGAACGCCAATCGACGCGCTGCGACACTGTGTGGGATGGCCCTCCGACACCCTGAGGCGAGTACCCGCGAGATCAGCGGCAGACATGCGCGATACACGCCCCACCCACTATATATTCATTCTCCACGGGCACCCCCTGAGCTGCAACAACCCATTTCCTCTGCGCGCGCAACCCCTGCCGCCAAGCCCCCCTCATCCGCCCTCTGATCGCTGCAGTTTCCCGCCGAGTCCAAGCCGGTGACGCTGGAGGGCTTGCCGATCTATATTCCGTCCCCTCCGACCGCAACTCCTCTCCGGCCAGTGTCGACAGCGACAGCTCGGCAGATCGACCATGGCAGGACCCGGACGGTGCCGCGGAGCTCCCTGCTTTCGGCAGCGCGGCGTCGAGCTGCGCGGGCACGTGCGTGTGGGACCCGGCCCTCGAGTCGAGTGAGTCGAGTGAGCCGCCGCTCGAGGGGTACCTCGCACGCGCCGCGAGTCTGCTAGGATGCCACGTGCGCCGACCGTCAGCGCCACGCGCGAGAGCATGTGTCCAATAGGGGGTGGTAACCACTAAACCACAGTGTTCACGGGGCTGACTGGCACAACGAGGAGAGGTCATCCGGATGTGGCGGGACGCCGCCGGGCACCTGGTTGCTCTCCTCCGCCAGACAGCCCCTCCCGACGGGGACGCCACCACCCTCGCCCAGGGATCTACAACGCTGTCTTAAGGTCCGACAGGTTCGGCACCGGGCACCGCCTCGGTATACAAAATGCGCCTCCGGGCACCGCCTCGGTATACAGTGTTCACACAAAACACTCGGTGTCGAACCGTCGAACCACCATCCCGACGCTCACAAGCAAGTGACACCACTAGTTTCACTCGGATTCACTCCTATGCACCTTCGGTGAGGGTACATAGGCGCGTAAAAGGAGAGTCACGGAATCGCGCGCGCGCCACGGACCCAAGACGCACAAGCTCAGACAGTCGTACGACAGTCGAGAAAGGGATCGACGGCAACGACAGTCAGAAGTCAGCGCTGGGTCCACCCTCTGATCGCATGGACGACGCCGCCACCCCGGTGCCCTGGCGGTCGGTACTCCCCATCCTCGGAGTCATGTTTGTCGACGGCGTCAACATGATGCTCGTCTTCCCGTTCGTCCCGTTCCTGGTGCGATCGACGCTGCGGCTGAGCCTCGAGGACCCAAACACGCCGCTGATGTCCGGCCTGATGGGCGCCGCCTTCCTTCTCGGCCAATTCTTCGCGTCGCCGGTCTACGGCCCGCTCAGCGACAGGCGCGGCCGTAGACCGGTGCTGCTCTCGTGCATGGCCGTCTCGACCGCCTTCCTGCTGGCTTTCGGCCTCGCCGAGTCGTACTGGTTCGCGATGGCCTGCCGCTTCCTGCAGGGCCTGAGCGCCGGCGCGCTCACCGTCGGCAAGCTCTACCTGGTCGACATCAGCGACGCGACCAACGAGGCTCGCATCTTCTCGTACATCGGGGTGGCGATGGGGTCCGGGGCGATCTGCGGGCCGATGCTGGGCGGGCTCCTCTCCAACCTGCCCCCCGCCTCGGCACCCGACGGGCCGATCCGGCTCGTGCTCGAGCGCTACCCGTACCTCCCGCCGTGCGCCGCCGCCGCGGCCATGGCTGGTGTGGTGTGGCTAGCGACCGCCCTCCACTTGCGTGAGACGCTGCACCAGGGCGACGCCTCGCTCTCCGCTGCGCTGATGGCTCCGCCGCGCACCTCTCCGCGGCTGCGCACGCCGCGCAAGCCTCTCTCGTCGGGCGCCGCCTTCGTCGCCGGCCCCGCCCGCACGACCGTCGCAGGCGGAGGGCCGCTGCCGCGAGGGCGCGGAGCTCTCGCGGCAGACGCGCACGCGGAAGGCTCCGAGAAGGGCCGGAGAGGACCCGCAGATGCGCAGGCGGACCCGGCCCGCCGCAGCGGGTGCGAGCTGGTGTGCCAGCAGCTCTCGCGGCCGTGCGTGCTCGTCGGAGCGGAGGAGGTTTGCCCTCCATACCCGCCCCCCGGTCTCGGCTGTGTCTCCGCCCCACACAACGCTGGCACGTGCTCTCCTTGCCCGCGGCGGGGCAGGTGCGGGGTAGGTGGGGCGGTGGGGAGCCCTCCCCTCGCGACCCTCCCCTCGCCTCTCCCGCCCTGCAGGTGCCTCCGGCGGTGGAGCGGTCCCCCTCGCCGTGTCGCCTCGCTCGAGCCGCGCGCCCGTCCGTGACGCGTCCAGCGGACGTGTCCACAGGTGCCTCTCGCGCCGCTCCGCCTCGAGCCGAGCCTCGTCTCGGTCGGCGTCGATGGAGCTCGGCGTGGCCGAGGCGGTCGAGCCGTACTCGCCGCCGCCCACCTCGCCAAACGGCTTCTACGACGCCGCGAGCGTTGCGGCGGCCGCATCGCTCGCGGCAGACAGCTCGGTCCGCGCCGACCGAGCAGGCGCGTTCTGGCTTGTGCAGCTGCACTGCTTTCTCTTTTGCTTCACCGTCGTCGGGCTGAGCGACGTGCTGCCCGTGTTCCTCGCGACGCCGGCACGCCGCGAACGGAGTTCGGTTTCGGCGCCCTGAGCCGTCGCTGAGCCTGCTCGGAGCTTGTCACGCACATAGGTATACCACGGCGGACTCGGCTTCAGCTCGTCCTCCATCGGGATGCTGCAAACAGTTGTGGGGGTGACGTCGATCCTCGTCGCCCTGCTGCTCACCTACAGGTGGCCGCGAGGGGGGGGTGGGGGGGTGGGGTGTGGGGGGGAGGGGGGCGCCACGCCACGCCACGCCACGCCACGCAGACCGCACAGTTCCGTGAGTAGGGTCATCGACGCTTTTGGGCCTGTCGGCGCCATGCGGGTCGGCCTCGTTTCCATCGCACTGGCTCCGCTCCTTCTCGCCGCCACACCCGCCGCCGCAGCGCTGCTGCCCACGACTGCCGTCGCGAGAGCGGGGGCGCTGCTGGCGGCATGCAGCTACATGCTGTGCTCGGTCAGCCGCAACCTCATCTACACCGCGAGCCTCACCCTCTCCAAGGCGTGTGCATCCGGACCGCCGGGCGTCGTGTTCGGCATCAACCAGCAGGCGTGCTTCCTTGGAGCGATGCTCGGCCCGATAGGCGCGGGTCTCGGCTACACCGCATTCCTCGCTTGCCTCGGCTCGGCCACCTACTTCTTCACCGCCCTCGCGGCGCTCGGAGGCATTGCCATTCTGGTCCACCTGCGCTTGCCACCGTGGCCGTGGTAAGCGGGGATCAGCCCTTTAGGATCCCCAGCCATCACTTTTTAGTAAATATAATAAAGGGGAAGGAGGCAAGGACCCTGAGTTGAACACATGAACAGGGGTTGTGCGCCAAGCCCTCCTGCTCGGCTCCAGCGAGTAGACAAGTGTTACCATCAACAGAGGAGAAGGATATGACCTCAGGGCTGATGTGACATGCCACAACAACAGGCGCCTCGCGGCGACGCGAATCGCGATCTGGCGCGGCTGCTGCCTCGACCTCGATCCTCGTTTGCCTGCTCTGCCGTGGGGGCTGGGGCTCCAACCGCGCGCACCTCCCGCCAGGTGGCGGTGCCCCTCGTGGTGCACACTTTCACGTTTCAGCTTCACAGAACGCACACGACAGTCGTCAGTCGAGAACAGACTCAACAACGGAGAAGGCGTACTAAAAGTACGTACAAAAAACGCCAAGAGAGGGGCAGGAGGGCGGGAGAAAACAGGCTTTTCTCCCAGTAAGCTAAAAGTGGACGTACAACAACGGTTACGACCAAAATGGACAAACTTCGTCCGTTCGTGTTCCGAGCACACCATTGGCCAGCCTCACCCCCTACCAACCGCACAAGATGCCTGGGCGGTGCGCGTGTGCGTACGAGGGCGAAGAGGTCTCCTGCCTCGAGAGGTGCGGCAAGGACGACATACGCAACCTCAATACACAGTTTATCCACTTCATTGTCTTTTTGATGGGGTATTTCGTCGTGAGGTCGTGCGTCTACGGCATCCTCCTGCCGAGCATGCACCCTGGACGTCCACAAAGCGAGGAATTCGGGTGGTACCTCCTCGGGAACACCTCGCTCGCCTCGCCGTACGCGATGGAGATGAGCTGGCTCAATCACACGGCCGGCTCTCCAGAGGTCTGGACGCCTCCGCCAGAGTGGCGAGATCACTGCATCAGGTCCTACGGTGTGCCGATCTCTGCGTGCAGCTACTTCGCCGCGGTGGAGGCGCCCGACGAGATGGCCACGCTCTGGACGGCCTACTTCATTGTGCTCTCGCTTGTCTGTTTGCTCCGGGTCTTTCTGTGCCTCCTGTACACGCTTCGGCAGCTTTGGTACGCTTGCCGTCTCGTGGGTTGGAGGTGCATGAGCCTGATGGAGTTCACACCCATGATCCCTATGGATTTGGGGAATATAGAAGGCTTTACGAACAAGATGCACGAAGCCGGCGTGACGCCGGTGATGCTAAGCAATGTGCAAAAATCTACGAGGGTCCCGGGTTGCCATCTGGTGTCGGGGGATACCGCCTGGCCAATCTGGATCGCCCTCGAGCTCTTCTTCTTTAGCTTTGTAATCTCGGAGATGTACGCCCTCGCCGGCCCAGGCCTCGGGCTGGTCCACTCTCGCGGCACGGGCCTCGCCTACTTTGGGGCCGGCTGGGCAACGACCCCGCTGCCCGCGATCTCGGAGCTCGCCCCTTTGCACTGGTCGGCACCATTCGTTCCCAAGGCGCTCCTGTACCCCATCCATGCGCAAAATTGGCACTGGATGACAACCTTCGCGAGCGAGTGGGGTTTCATGCTCAACTTTGAGCACGTCGGCTTTTCGGTGCGCCTGATCTTCTCCCTCTATATCATCGTGAAGTTAGTCCATGAGAAGGTCACTGCGGACAAGAAAGTGGCCGTCTACTTGAAGAAGAGGTGGGCGAACATCGAGAAGGAGGAGACAAAGCTCGAGCAGTTTGCGGCTGGTCGCTCGGAGGACGACCCGGAGGTCGTGGCGGGTCGGAAGGCGTTGCTCATGGAGAGAGAGGACTATGAAAAGGCAGCGCACCCGTCAAACGTGTCGATCACCGCCGCAATGGACAAGTTGTACACCAGGGAGAAGTATCCGATGGCGTGCTCGTGCCGAGAATACTGCCGGTGGTTCGTCTTCACGGCGAACGGCTGGCGGTGCCGGATCTTCACGCAGTGTATCCCTATCGGGGGAGTATTCTTCTTCCTCTGGCCTCTCTTCCCGATCGTGAGCAACGACGTGTACAAGTGGTTCATCACGCTGGAGCCCGACCCCACGGAGGAGCAGCTGGAGAGCTGGCTGCTGTGGACGATGACCTTCCTCAGGATGAACTGCGTCTTGACCGCCTTTTGGCTGGTGTCCTTGGCCTCCTTCTTTTGGAACCGCGAGGTCACCCCCCTGTCACTCATTCAGGGCACGGCTACCGTCGCGCCATCGACATCGGCGTCTGCTGCACACAAGTTGCGGGCCCGCATGAGGCGGTGCAACCTCAAGACGCTCAGCGGCAAGTGTGTGCTGACGTCGCTCATCCTGACCACGTACTGCCTCTGGGTGCTAGCAGCACCAAACGGCATGTTCCTTCAGCTCTTTGGCGTCGAAAACGCGTTCGCGAACGACCACGCCGTGTGGCTGTTTACTGGCGCCGACGCTGCGCCTGCGACTGCTGGTGCAAACTTGCTCGCTGGACCCAAGCTGAAGTTCGCGGGGCTCTTGCTGTCTTGTATCCTCGAGTACATATTCATGATTCCTATCAGCCCCTGGTTCGTCGGCCTCCCATCCAAGTCGTACGTCAAGGAGTTCCGAGGACGAAAGAAGCCGTTTTTCTGGGGTCCCAACGGGCCCCGCTTCTGAACGGTGTGGTTGGTGCGTTCGATGCCTCGGCGACTTGCACAAAGGCTTGGCTCATGTACAAGCCTTGCTCGGCTCGAAATCCGGGTGGAATTTCTGCGACGATCCCCAGCGGCCCCTCCTTGCGGGCGGCACTGGCAGGGGGCGGAGTAGAGATACGGCTCTATACGGGGACCGATCAGTGACGGGGGGGGAGAGGCAGAGAGGCGACGGAGCCGCAAGCCGGTGCATGCGCGCACACGCCCGGGTACGGTAGAGACTCTGTCCATGTTTCTTTGTCGATTGGCACTTGCATGCGCGCCGCTCTGGAAACGTATTATTCTTAGAGCACGAACCACGATCGTGCTGCACATGCACACACAACACATACACACACACATGAGAGAGAGAGAAGACACGCGTGTGTTGGATAGAGAGCGAAGCCGCGAGTACACTACTGCGTTTGTGTGCTGCGTTGACTGAGAGAGGTGGAGAGAGAATCGTGCGAAGCGTATTACCAGCGGAAGGGCGGGAAAGAGGGAAGCCCCTCCTTCGCACCGCGCCGGCGCGTGTGCGCTGTCCGACCGCGCTGAGTGAAAGCGATGCTATCCTCCTCCCCCCGGGGCCTCCTCCCGCCCCGGCCGTCATCTCGAGACTTCCAGCAGCTCGCGCACGATATCGTTTCGCCACTCGCCTAGAAGCTGCTGCAGCTGGGTGCGGTCCGCATCGGTAGAAGAAGCGGAGGTGTCGCCCGTGCGGCGGAGACGCTCTGAGCAGCAACGGCGGGCAAAAGTGAGGCGGTGTGTGTGAGCAGCGTGCGGCCAGAGCTGGCTAGCCTTTGTCCTCCTCGTCGGCGACGCCGCCATTGCCGCCCGCCCGCGGCGAGACCTGCTCTCCGGCTTGCAGCTCCGCCTCGCCCTCCGCCTTGCCGCTCGCCACAGACGCCTCTCCAGCTCCCTGCTCCTCTCCCGCTCCCTGCTCCCGCTCCACGCTCGCGCCACCCTCCCAGCCCGCCGCCGCCGTCTCGTTCGACTCGCATGATGCCCGTGGAGAGCGCTCTCCCTCTTGCGCCACCTCGCCGCCCCGCCTTGTTCCGGCCGCGTGCAGCCGCACGAGTGGCGGCGACGCCTCCGCCCGCCGAGCTGCTTGCCACAACTCAGTCCTCGCCAAGTCGTGGTCGCGCCACGGCTCGCGCGTCGGGCTCACGACGCCGCAGACCGCGCAGACAGGGCTCACCGCCTCGTGCGGCGGTCGCACCACGCTCTCGCGCGGCATGTCGCAGAGGCGGGACGGGTCGCCATCAGCACGGGCGGCGGAGGGCGATGCCTCGCTCGGCGGCGAAGGCCACGCGGAGGGGGAGGGCCACGCAGAGTGCCTGTGGGAGATGGCGCGAGATGAACCGAGATTGCCCGAGACTACGGCCACGCAGAGTGCCTGCAGCGGCGCCGGTGAGCTCCTGTCTGGGGTGCATGCCGTCCGAGAGGTGGAGGAGGTGGTGGTGGTGGTGGTGGTGGTGGTGGTGGTGGTGGTGGTGGTGGTGGCGAGAGTGACGCGACGGCGCCGGTGCGGGCGCGGGAGTGGCTCGCGCACCCGTTTGCGCCCCGTCTCTGTGGACTCGCCGTCTCGTGGCCTCGCTCTCCTACGGCCGACAAGTCGGCAGCCTCTCGCCACGGGAACGACAAGCCACGCCCGGCGACGAGCCCTTGCGCCCTCACCCCCCAGCTCCCCGGCAATACGCCGACCCGCCGCCGCCGCCGCCGCTTGCGCTGCCCGCTCCGCCGCCCCGGCCTGCTGCGCGGCGGCGGCCGCGGCGCAGATCGCCTCCTCCGCGTCGCTCCGCGCCGCCTCCGCGGCCGCGCCCTCGGCGGCCGCGGCCGCCTCCGCCCGCTCCTGCGCCAGCCGCGCTCTCTCGAGCTGCGCCTCGAGCTCCGCGATCCGCGCCCGCGCGTCGCCCGTCGCCGCGCGGAGCACGGCGGCCTCGGCGGCGGCTCGCTCCTCCGCGGCTGCCGCGCGTGCCTCCGCGCGGCACGCACGCGCCTCAGCGCTGCTCACCGCCCTCGCGCCGGCAACAGCGCCCGGGCCCGCCAGCCGCGCCTCGCCGCCTCTCTCTGCGCGCAGCTGCTCCATCTCTGCGCGCAGCTCGTCGAGCTCGGCGCGCAGCTGAGCAACCTCCGCGTCGGCGTCTGCCGACGCATCGGCCGCGGAGGCGCGCGCCGCCGCGAGCGAGCTGCGCAGCCCTTCCGCCTCGCTCGCCGCCGCCTGAACGGAGGGGGCGGGGGCCGGGGCTTCGGTCACACAGGTCCCTGGGGCGGGCTGTGGCAGCGAGAGGCTGGAGGGCGGCCTCGACGAGCAGCGAGAGCCGCGCATTCTCCTTCGCCTCGCGCTCGCGCTCCACCGCCGCCGCCTCCGCCGCCGCCCTCTCTCGCTCTGCCGCCACTGCCGCCGCCACTGAAGCCTCCGCCCGCTGTCGTTCCGCCGCCACTGCCGCCGCCACTGCCGCCGCCACGGCCGCTACCTCGTCCGCCACCTCGTCCGCTGCTGCCGCCGCCGCCCTCATTGCAGGCCTCGCCGCTTCCGCCGCGGACCGGCGCGCAGGCGGCAAGCTTGTCTCGGCGGAGCAGCAGGCCGAGTGGCTTCGACGGGAGCACTGCAGCTGGGAAGCGTCGAGTGGCGGAGACGCTGGCTGTCGCCGTCGCGGCACTGTGCTCTCCTCGCTCTCCTGGCGTGATTGCAGTGCCCTGGGCGACGCTGCAGTGCAGTTTTCTCCGTTCAGCAGCTTTTCCGACGACCGCACCACCGCCGCGAGCGACTGCAGAGCACGGCGAAGGGCTGGCCATAGCTTTGGCCAAGCAGCTATTGCCGCGAGGACGAGGAGCGCAGTGGCGACCCTTCGCCGCCGGCCTGGAATGGAACTCGCGCCTCCCGCTCCAGTGGCCAGGGACGGGGCTTGCATTTTTGCCGTCGCTGTCGCGGCTACAACTGTACCGGCACCGTGAACCTTCTTTTCTAGAGAAGGATTGAGAGCGAGGCTGCTCTCAATCCTTCCGGTCTAGAAAAGAAGGTTCACCGGCACACGGACGTCGTTCTTCGGTGGTCAAAATCTTCTCAGAGAGGTTGAGCATACATGTGCTTAGCTTCAGCTTGCTCTCTCTACATGTACACTCTGTTGCGGGCATTAAGAAAACAGGATCCCGCGGCACGCCGCCGTTTCTAAGCCTTTCCACCCACCCCACCCACCCCACGCCGTGGTTTCTTAGCTTCGGCCGGCCGGCACCCCAGGTCAGAGAGAGAGATATTTTTAGCAATACCATTTTGTTTTGTCAGGTCAGCCGGGATTTTGAGTAATTGAAATCTCTAGTCTTTTTTAGAGATTGAGAGCTTAAAGATTTGAAAGACTCCACTCGGGTCTACAGTGCTACCCAGAGATTTGAGACCAGAGATTTGAGATTTGAGACCTCAGTCACTCGGCCTCTGGTGGGAGACTTTGAGATTAGAGACCAGAGACTTGGAGAATGAGATTTCTCACACCAAAAGGAATCTGCGGTCGAGTTCGCTCGAGATTCAAGATTTGAGACTGATTTGGACGGCCTCCAACCTAGAGATTTGAGAGCTGAGATTTGGAGATTTGCGGCGTGAATACTGAGACAAGAGCCTCGAAGCTTCTAGAAGGGTTGGGTGGGTTTGACCTGCAGTGAGATTGAGGTCTGAGGTCTGAGATTTGAGATTGAGATTTGAGATTGAGATTTGGGGCCCGGGGAGCCTGCGGCGCCATTTTAATCTGCGCTCCTCTTTATGGCCTGCGGCGCCTGGCTTGAGCTTGGAAGTGTAAACGAGTCCGCCAGGGCGGTCTGCAAACACGGAGCGCGCTGCGCGCGCGGTCTACGCCGAATTAGATGAGAGGGACAGCGCTATCCGCAAAGGCTCGACCAGCTGCGGCGGCTCGTCGGCAAAGGTCGTCCACTCCTTGGCGTACGGCTCAAAGCCGGTGTGCGAGTGGAGCATCTGCGTGTCGAGGCGCCACAGCATCTCGCCCTCAAAGATGATGTCTCGCGACAGCTGGACGTACTTGCGAGTCCGATCCATCGCGCCGTCATACGGCACCTGCTTGCCCTGAGCCAGCCGAGTTGACTCCTCGGCATATGAGAGGTTGTGCTTGGCGCGGAATCTGGGCAGCGCTTGCAGTAGAGGAGCCCGTCAAAGCGCCCGTGCGTGCAGTATACGGTTGGACGGACGGGCTCGTCGCTGACCACAAGGCGCACCTTCTGCCCTTGCAAAGCGCAGACGGCGCAGAACTCAAGGGACCAGGTGGAGCGGCGTGGACTTCTCCTGCTCATGGGAGCGCATGGGGTCGAGAAGATCCACGAGAGCGCTGATGCCCGCCTCGCTCTCGATGCTGCTGACGAGGACGTTGATGGTCGTGGACGCGTGCTTTGTTTGCATGTCGGCAGCGATGACCTCTGCGCGATCGGGTGTGTCGACTGGGTAGCGGGCCATGCCGAGGAGAAGCGCGACGATCTCATCCTCACTCTCGAGCGGCCACAGCTTCGTGGAGAACCGCCTCAGGCGGCGGCGAGATGGGCGGCGGCGGCGGCGCAAAGCATTGCAAGCGAGCGTGCTGCTTTCAGTCTCAATCTCAAATCTCGAGTCACGCTGCCCTAAACGAGTAGATTTCGATTGTCCCGAAATGATGTTTTTCGAACGAAGCGAGATAAAGGCGTCGGAAGGTTGAGGAAGTTCACAGCATTCTGCATCGAAAACGGAATCTCTCTTGCTTGCAGTCTCAGTCTCTCCCACCCCTCATCGAAATCTCAAACTCCCAAAGCGAAAAGGAATCTTCGCCATTTGAGATCTCACGCGTTTCCTCTAGAAACTCACACCGAGCGACGGGAAGACTGAGATTTCGTGGCTGAAGTCTCGACGAAGATTTGGGAGATCTCAAGGGCGGGACTAGAGACTGAGATCTGCCCTGCCTGAAATCTTCAGGTCTCACTCCTCTCAATCTCTAAGAAAGACTAGAGATTTCGATGACTGGGGATTTTTAGGTAAAATGACAATAAGCTGGACCGATGCGCCAGTCAGCAGTGGTTGGGATGACAGGAAGACGCACACACCTCCATCCACACACACCGCCCAGAACACCGCAGACTTGGGCAAAATGACAAGTGCGCGCGCCGCAGGCGAAGGGAGAAAATTTGGGCGGGGCTCCTGTTCACACTCGTGTGTGGGCCCTTTCTTGGGGCCGCGCCTGCGGCGCGCCGTGGTTTCTTGGATTTTTGCGGAAATCGCTCGGCGTGGTTTCTTAATGCCCTGTTTTCTTAATGCCCGCAACAGACTGTACCAAATCCTCTCTTTTCCTGCGCGGTCCGCCGTTTTCTTTCGCCGCGCCCTCGCTGTGACTCGGCCCAGCAGCTCTGCCAGCGCGTTCGCTCAAGGCTGCTGCCGCGGATTGTTGTTGCAGGCTTAACCCCAGTTGCGAGTTGGGCCACGGTGACTAGGTGTGAATGGGGGAGTTCGATATTCACAGTCGTTTACACTGAGGGAGCAATGGCTATAATTATTCGGGTTGCTTTGCCGTCATCATTCAGGGCGGCGTCCTACCATCGCGGCTCAAGTCAATTATTAATATTGCTGGTGTCCGCCGTGCGAGGCGCCGTTCCACTTCAGCGCCGCCGGTCTGGCGCGGTTTCCTATTTGCAATTATTGCACGCCGCGCCGCCGTCGGGGTAACTAATCGGCAGCAACTTATTGGCGCGGTTTTCGCGATGTCTCTTAGAGCTCTGGGTCGCAATGGGAGAGAGATTTTTAGCAATACCAAACAACTCTAACACTCACACGTCATTTCACATTTGGGGCCTGGAGCCCTGTTCACGCGCGCGCGAGACGTGCAGACAGGGTTGCCAGGTGAGAGCGAATGGCGCGGTTCACACGCCTCGCACAACAGAGAGAGAGATGCGCTCTGCATGGTGGGACATAAAAGAGAGCGAGTACTTGGGCGAGTAGGCCGTGCGGTCGACGCTGCCGCGCGCGACTTTGCGCGCGAGGCGGCGCAGCTTGAGAACGGCGGTGGGCGAGAAGCCGCCGCCGAACGTCTCGTGGAGCAGCAGGTTGAAGTTGTTGCGCTTGACAAAGATCGCGTCCTGGTAGAAACCGCGATGCGCCTTGACGTAGCCGTGGCCGTTCTTGTGGGAGAAGGGTTGGCCGGGCTGCCCGCGCGCCTTGCAGCCCATGTTTAGGCGGCGGGCCTTCTCTTCGGTGTTGCCGAAGGCGTAGGAGTGGCCAACGGAGGCGGGCGTGCCGCCGCTCGAGGCGTTGCCAACGCCCGCCGAGGAGGTCTTGAGGAGGGGCGTCCAGAGCTTGACTTCATTCACCTCATCGCATCCTCCCGGGCCAGCGTGGGGTTCCGCGAGGTCAGTCTTGTACCCCCCTCGTTGTACTGCCGGGTGAGCTCTGGTTTCTCCTTGTCGCCGTGCACGACCGGCGCGTTGGCCGGGGCGCGCATCGCGTCCGCCCAGGCGGCGAGGACGCCGTCGTGGGGCCGCCGGTGGTGGGCCTTGTTGTAAAGGTAGTCGCCGAAGAAATCGACTGGCATGCCCCGCTCGAGCGCGACCCGAAGGGTGGGAAGCGCCACGGAGAGCCAAAGGCCGAGCTTCCGCTGGAGCTCGTCCTGGAGGGCGTCGGAGGAGAGGGCGGTGGCGTACGTACCGTCGACACGGACATCGAGGGCCTTGCCGGCGAAAGGCGTTGAGGCGGAGACGAAGCGCGCGGCTTCGCGGTTGTTGACGGCGCTGTCTCCGAGGGACGGGTTGTTCTTGACGTGCACATCCCGCGCCATGACGAGCTCCTGGTGCGCGAACCAGTCCTTGTGATTCTTGATGGCAGCGAGCGCCCGCGGCCGCGGGTACGTGGATTTGCAAGTGCCATTGAGAATCGCGTCGGTAGCTGGAAGGGACTCGGGCTCGGGGAGCGGGACGCTCTTGGGGTAGAACTCAGTCAGGTAGCCGCCGCGGACGGTGTGGTACTTGGTTTTGTCGCGGGCGGCGCGCTTCTCGCACACCTCCTTCCAGTCCGAGAGGGCGGACTGGTAGGTGGGGTGGCGATGGCTGCGGCGATGGTGGGGTACTTGGACGCACCTCCCTCGTCTAGGGCGAAGTCGGAGTTGTGGGCAACGAGGGTGCGCCAGTTCTTGAGGAGCGACATGGAGAAGTCGCTGTCGGCTCGCGTGAAGGCGGTGTCGATGTTGCACCCGCCCATCTCGGTCGGCAGCTGCGCCTGGAGCCACGCGAGGTCGCGGAGCGCCTGGGGCGAGGCGTCGGCGCGAGCAATGCTCTCAAAGGACTTGCGGATGCGGTTGTGCGCAAACTCGAGAGCGTCGCACGCGACATTGGGCGGCGTGATGCCGGCAATGTACTTGGTCTTTGCACAGGCAATCCGTTGGACGAGGTTGAGGCGGAGCTGCGAGGTGTTGGTGACGCAGTCAGTGTCGACGATCGTGTCGATGACGTCGAGCGGCGCGAGCTTCTTCCTGAGGTGCGCGGTGAGCTCCTTTTTGCAGGCCTCACAGGGTCGCCAAGCCAAAGTGTTTGCAATGGGCGATCCCAGGCGGGAGCAGAGGCCAGTGGCCTCGATTTTCTGATCCTCCTCCCATACCCCCTTCTTAGTTTCACGGAGAGTCGTGATTTCTTGTTGGTTTTCTAAAATCTCTCTCTCCGGAGAGGGGTAGAGTGCGAATTCCGCAATGTGTGCCATATATTGCGTCCTCGCGATTGTAACATGCGGATATAACCAAACGACCCTGTTCACAACCGCAAGTTACTGTACAAGTTGGAACGCGCTTGAAAAATCGATGGAACGCGCTTGAAAAATCGATAGCATTAAAAAAGAAAAAAGCTGCCAACTAGGACACCGTGCTGAACCCCTTTGGGGCCCGTCAACGCGTGAAACTAGGTGCGCTCTGCCGACCAAACCCTCCAGCGGCTCAGAGGGTGCTCCATGTCCGACACCTTTCTCACGCGCGACACAGAGCACCCGCCCATACCAGCGGCGGCGAGAGATTGTGTCTCAACATGCTCATCGAGCACGCACTGCACGGGTACCTCGCTCGCCGTCGCCCGCTTCCTCACAAACACGCGTCGAAAGTCCGTGTGCTTTGTCAACCCGTCGGGCTCGGCGCTCGGCGAGCTCTCGCGTGCAGCGAAGCGGATGTCGCTCACAATCACCAGCTCAGAGGAGCAGAATGTCGGGTCGATAGTGCGGCTCATCAAAGCAATAGAGCCGCCGCTGGAGCTGCCGCCGCCCTCGCCGCACGTCGTTTGCGGCGAGGCGCCACCCTCGCCACATGGGCTGTGCGGCGAGGAGCAGAATGTGCCGCGAACGCCGGCGCCGCCGGCGCGCTCTGTCAGCTTCAACACGCAGGAGGTGGTGAAGGCGGTGCGGCGGGTCGTGTCCGACTCGAGCGAGCGTCCCTCCCTCACCGAGGACGGGACGGGCGGCGTCTACCTGATCCGCGAGAGCTCGGACGGCGTGCCTCTGCCTCCGGTCGCCGTCTTCAAGCCGGCGGACGAGGAGGCGGGCAGTGAGAATAACCCGCGAGGCCTGTCGGAGCACGTGATGCGCGAGGGGTTCCGGCCGGGCGGAGGGGCGGTCCGGGAGCGGGTGGCGTACAAGCTCGACCGCGGCTTTGCGGGCGTGCCTCGGACGGCGTTGGAGAGGCTGCTGCTGCGCTCCAAGACGGGCAAGCACCTGACCGAGCAGTGCGGCAGCATCCAGGAGTTTGTCGGAGACGCCGTCGGCGACGCGAGCGAGTTTCGCTTCGACGGCTCCGAGCGTTGAGGAGGCGCGGGCATGTCCGTGACGCGCCCGCGACGTGTCCACGACGGTGTGCCCGTAGGCTCCGAGTTTGACGAGGCGCAGAGCCAGCGGCTCAGCGTCCTCGACTCGCGCCTCTTCAACTGCGACCGGCACGAGGGCAACGTGCTCGTGACGGGCGCGCGCGGCGGCGGCGGGCGGCGCGGGATCGTCCCCATCGACCACGCCTTTTGCCTGCCCGCCTTTGGCTTCTTCCGCGAGGCTGAGTTCACGTGGCGGTACTGGGCGAGCGCGGCGGTCCCCTTTGGAGCGGAGGTCCTGCACCACGTGGCGAGCCTGGACGTGGACGCCGACGTCGAGGCGGCGAGGGCGGCCGGGCTGGGCGAGTCGCCCTGCGCGACGCTGCGCGTGTGCACGACGCTGCTCAAGCGCCTGCTCGGCGGCAGCCGGGCTGGCCGCGCGACGCCGCGTGACCTGTCGGAGGCACTCATGCGAGAGGAGTATGACCGCCCCTCCACGCTCGAGAGGCTGTGCGCGCGCGCCCTCGGCCTCCTCGACGAGGGCGGCGAGCTCTCAGACGCCGGCCTCGTCGAGTTCGTGCAGGCAGAAGCGGCGCGGCGCGGCGAGGAGTATGCGCCTCCGCTCGAATTCTACGCGCGGCTGGAGGAGGCGATGAGGGAGGAGTACCTGTAGTGTAGAGTTTCGTGCGGGCTGCGCCTATACGTAGCCGCAGTGTGTCGGTCGCACGGGAAGAAATGTGTCTCATGGGTGTGGCGTCTGCTATATCTCGCTATATAGGGCGTCTGGGCCGCCTGAAGCCAGTTTCTTACGTGGATCGTGGGGTTGGGTTCGGTCAAACAGAGTTTAGGTTGATATATAACTCAGCACTCGTGGAGCACTTCGCTTTTGTGGAGATGAGGGACCGAATTACGGTCGCCGCCTTCTTCGCCCTTCCGACTCGCGCCTTCGCCTCACTGGCACCATTGCAGAGTTGAAGTTCCCAAGTGAAAATTCGACCGCGTTCTCTCACGGTGACCCAATATGTCCACAGTCCACCTCAGAGGCACCTCCGGAGGCAGGCCGCCGCACGCCGGCGACACAGCTCCAGCTGTCGAACTGACCCCAGCTCCTCTCAGAGCGAGGCGGTTGTCAGGAATCATCATACGGATCACACGGTGGCTCTCTCATGACGGAGACCGCCCGACCACTCCTGGGTGGCACTGCCACCGGTGTCGCTCGACGTCTTGTCGACAGCGTGCCGACAGCGACACAGACCATGTGGGACGCGTCGAGTATCGACCTCTACTGCTTACCCAGCCTTCGAGTGTATCCTGGCTGTGGTCCCACACCCACTGGTGTCCATCTCAGAGACCGCAGGAGGTCATGAGGGTCGATGGGAGTGCCAACCCCACAATGCCTAAAAACCCAGCGACGAGTGTCGCCTGAGTGAGTGCCTGAGCAGAGGTACCTAACCGGAACATTTTTCTTCAATATATTACGTTGTGTACTCAAAAGCATGTGCAGTCAACGCTCGACCACCCTCCTTCCCCTCTTACTCGACTCGGCCCGGCCTTACCTTAAGGTACCTGTCCATGTCCGATTGCCGGGGCCAACTCCCCACCCAGCACAGTGCATGCAGCAACGATAGCGCACAGCAGTGGAGGTCGTGAGGCTGAGGGAGTGCCAACCCCACAATAATGCCTCTTTTTTGAAAAAACGCCCCCGGTATTTCTTGCACTCAGTCTAGGCCGCAAAAGAGGCGCGCGAGGCAAGGAGGAGAATCGGAGAACGGAGAGACTGGGACGACTGGACACAAGAAGACTGTGAGCCACCACAGGCGTCGTTGGCGCACATACTGAGCGGCAGCTGCGCTGGAAATAAGGAAGAGGCGCGTCACTTCATGCGGAAGCTCGACAAACACACAGCGAGGGCGACAGCAAGAGTCGAACGGGAGGCGCCGGACTCAAAAGACACCGCCACATCCCTGAGACGAGCGAGGGCAGCCTCCTTAAAGGCAATAGGGTCTAGATTCGGAGCGCTCGCCGAAGAGGAGTACGACAAAATAGCGCCCGTGATTGCCTGCACGCTGCCCCACTCACGGACTCCATACCCGAAAGAAAGAGAGGGGAGCTCGCGGGAGAGGTGACGAGTGAACTACAGGTAGTGGGGAAGGCAGCCTCGATCGCCATACAGACATGGGTGCGAAACAACGACAAGACCAAGGCACGGGCAGAGGAGAGAGAGAAGAATATAGGGTGGATAAAGCGCCTGTTCACGGCATGGAGGGTGAGCCACGCTGAACGAAATGAACGTAGAGCCGAACGGGGGGAAGCCGGGGAAGAAGACTCCGAGGAGGACGAACCAGTGGTAATCCCGTCGTCAGCTGTAACGATGCACCCGAAGGGGACCCCGGCGCCAACATCATCGGTGGAGGTACAAGTGTTCAAGAGAGAGTGGACCTGAGCAACGATATGACTTGGCGGCAAATGATCGCAGTGGGCGTCAGAAGACTCGTCCTTGCGCGAGGAGAGCTCGATAAACTCGAGGGGCCAGGATATGCAGCAAGGAGGGCGGAGCTGCGCCGAAAGGCGGGAGAAGCCGCGAGAGCAAGGGATCGGCAGGCGGCGGCGGCGTCGCAGGACGAGGCAGACGAGAGCGACGCGACAGAGGAGGTGAAACGACACGAGGGAGAACGACGAGAGTGGGACGACCGCGAGGTGGCATGAAGGTTGCAGCGAGCATCGGCGAGGGACTGCGAAGGGAGATAGAAAGAGGCAGACGACCAAGGGTTAGGGTGGGCGACGGCTAGCCTGAGCCCTGGCTGTCAGGAAGTCAGGTGCTGTCAGGTGATCTGTCGGGCTGTCGGGCAGCTGTCAGGCACTGTCAAGTGCCTCTGTCAGACCAGCTGTCAGGTGCTGTCAGTGCTGTCGGGTGCTTTCGGGTGCGTGTCTGACAGGCGAGGGGCTCTGTAGCTGTCGGGTGCTGTCGGAGCTGTCGGGTGTTGCTGTCAGACGCTGTCGGAGCTGTCAGAGCTGTCAGGCTGCTGCTGCTGTCAGACGTTGGGCTGTTACTGTCAGGTGCTGTCAGGTGGTGCTGTCGGGCTGCCCTAGCTGTCGGGGTGCTGTCAGGCTCTGACACACACCAGCCACACTTATGACACTATCAAGAGGAGACCAGCGGGTACGCAGCTGCCCCCTCCTACGGCGTGATCACGCCGGCAGGGGCGGCCGCCTGGGGAGCGCAGATGGCGGCGCAGGCGCAGGCCGCGGCGGCGGCACAGACGGCGGCGGCCACCCCCAGCACCCAGACGCCGTAGGCATATGACTATAGGGCCCCAGAAGAGGCTAGCTGGTAGCTTCATTTGTAGTAGCACAGCCGCCGGTGCTAGAGAGGGGTCCGCAGAGGTGGGGCGGGAGGGTTGAGAGAGAGACCCATGACCATCCCATGACTACATGGACATGGACATGGACCACACTTACATGTACATGCACATGTCTTTGCATGTAATAGTTTTGTTATACCCTCATGGGGCACAAGAAAGAGGCTCTACGGGGGGGGTCTGACTGTGTACGGTCTGTGCTGCTGTCGGGCTGTCAGCGCTGCTGTCAGGCCACTGTGTGCTGTCGGGCTGTCAGGCAGCTGTCAGGCTGTCACGTTAGGGTCTGACAGCGACGGAGCGCCTCGCCCGTCAGGCTCTGCTGTCAGGCTGTCAGATACGTGCTGTCAGACTGTCAGAGAAAGTGCTGTCAGCGCTGTCAGGCTGTCGGGCACTGTCAGGCGCTGTCCGGGGTTTGCTGTCAGGCTGTCAGACCAGGGCTCAGAGCGGCTAGCACCACAGTCACTCCTCTCCTTAAAATCCCTGTGGTGTGTCGTGTGTGGTGGCGGGGGCGTGCCGTCCTCCCATCCCTCTCCCTTGCGTTGTCTGTTTTCTTCTTTCTTTTTCTAGGCTCTAGCGCGCATATCCGCTTTTTTTTATTTCACACGACAAACCCCACATTGATGATCGTTTACAGGAGGCTCCCGGCGTCTCAGCCGCACTCGTACGTGTTTCGCCGGTGGGCCTCCGCGGCGTCGGGCGGCACCTCGATGCGCGCCATGGCTGCGGGCGACTCTGGAGGCACCGGCTCTGGCTGCGGCCCCGCCGCCGACGGCTCCGGCGGTGGCCGCGGCGGGGTTGCGGACGGGCGCGTCGCAACCACGCGGACCGGGGGAGGGCGCGACAGGGCGGCGAGGCAGTCTGCGACGGCGGACGGCGACGGGGCGCGGGAGGAGAGCTCGCTCGCGGTCGAGGGGGAGCGGGAGCGGAGCGCGAGCTCGCCCTCGGTGACGAGGACGCGGTGCAGCTCTCCGAGCGGCACGTGCGTCCCGTCGAGGTCGACCAGCCGCAGCGCCGCCGACTTGACGAGGGACGGGTTACCCCTCAGCGCCGCGACGGCCGGGTGGCGCGCGAGCCGCCGCACAAAGTCGGCGCCGGAGGTCGCGCCCTCGATCTCGGACAGGACTAGCGCACGCGGCGAGAGGCGGCAGAGCAGCCGGGCCGTGTTTTGCGGCGACAACGGCAGCAGCTCGACCACCTTCTCGGCCGCACCCTGCAGTGGCTGCCCGACGGGCGCCACCGCCGTGAGCAGCGTCCGCATGCGCGGCGCCGACACCAGCGCGGTGAGGAGGGCGAGGAAGGCGTCGTGGCCGACCACCTGCGTCGACAGGTTGTCCAGCACGAGCAGGCAATGCAGCCGGAGGAGCGGCGCCGCCGCCTCCACCAGGAGGTCGGCGTCGCGTCCGGCGCCCGACGCCCGTGGGCCCGCCGCAGCCGCCGCCTCCGCCGCCGCCGCCACCTCACCACGAGGCGCGAGCGCGGCGGTGCGCGCGGCGATGACCTTGGCGAGGTGCGCCGGCTCGGTGGCGAGGCTCGCGTCCACGTAGAGCACGCCGTCGGAAAAGTAGTGCCGCTGCACCAGAAAGTCGAGCGCCGCCAGCGCGACGGCGCTCTTGCCGATGCCGCGCGGGCCGACGACCGAGACGAGGCGCCGGTCGAGCACGGCGGAGACGGCGCGGTACGTCTCGACGTTGCGGCCGAGGAAGGCCTCGGGGGCGGTCGGCAGCGGGCCGGCGAGCGTGCTCCGCGGCGGCGCGGGCGGCTCCCATCGGTCCACGTGCGTCAGGTTGGGCAGGATCGCCTCGTCGTGCGGCGCGTCCGGCGGCAGCAGCAAGAAGGTGGCAGCCTCGCGCTCGCCGGCCGGCACGGACGGCGCGTTGACCACCGCCTGCTTGCCGATGTCGAAGGCGGCGCGCACCTTCTCGCCCACGGCGAGCGCGAGGTAGAAGGCGCGCGTGAAGGCGTGCGCGGCGGGGTCGGAGACGCGCGAGTTGCGCCGCACCGCGATGACGTGCGGCACGCCAACCTCGACAAAGGCCTGCGCCGCCGCCTCGGAGAAGCACGCCGACACAAAGACAAAGCTGAGCGACGCCGTGCCGCCCGACGCGGAGCCGGCCTGCAGCAGCCGGCGCAGCCGGTCCACCTGCACAAAGTGGGCGCCTCCCCGCCCGTCCTCCATCGAGAGGTAGCTCGGGTCCCCGTGCCCCGAGTAGTGCAGCCCGACGCACGTGCCGAGCGTCACGAGCGTGCGCAGCCGGTCGGTCGTCGCGTGCTCGAATCGCAGCCGGACAGCGCGCCGCGCCTCGCCAAACGAGTCGCAGATGAGGGCGCGCTCGCGGGCCACGTCCAGCGTCTCCATCGGCAGCACCTTGCCGGAGGCGTCGGTGCATGCCAGCGGGTTCGAAAAGATGACGCCAATCATCGGCGGCGCGCCGCCGCCCGCCGGCACCCCCGCGGACCGGCTGCGGCGCTGGAAGGAGAGGCTGCCCGTGAGCGACCTGCCCGACGCGGCGGCGCGCGGCGTGCATGCGGGGTTGAGGTGCTCGGGCAGGGAGGCGCCGGCGTGCGCGTGGTCGAGGTAGCGCTGGTGCGCGTCCCGGTTGCGCGCGAGCTTGGCTAGCAGCTGGGCAACCTCCTTTGGCTCGAGGAGGCCCGAGTCGAGCCGGAGGTCGATCAGCGTGCTGTTTGTCAGCACGGCGATCAGCAAGTCCTTGGCGCGGCTGCGCGCCGAGATGGTGGCCGGCAGGGAGGCGATGAGACCGGGCAGGGCGCCCACCGCGGCAAAGGTCTTCTTCGCCCACGGCGAGCCGGCGCCGCCCGCCGCGGCAGCCTTGGCCGCGACCGCCTTGGCGGCCCGCGCGGCCGTGGCGCTGCCGAGCGGGTTGGAGCGCAAGTCGAGGGCGGTGAGGGAGGGCAGCGCGCCGAGCAGGGCGCAGAGCGGCTCGACGGCGAGGCCGGTCAGCCCGTTGGAGGATAGGTCGAGCGACTCGAGGGAGCAGGAGCCGGCCCGGCCGCCCGCCGCGAGCGACTCGAAGAGGATCCTCGCGCCGGCGTCGCCGAGGCGGTTGCGGCGCAGCGACAGGTGGCGGAGCGCGCAGCCGGGCGGCGCGCCGCCGCCCTGCGGCTCGAAGAGCGAGCAGAGCGGCACCACGTCGGCGGATCGCAGGCCGTTGCCGGCGAGGGAGAGGGCGGCGAGGCTGGTGGCGCGCGGCAGTGCGTTGATGAGGAGCCGCGCCGTGTGCGGGTGGAGGGCGCCAGCCTCGAGGTGCAGCGCCCGGACAGAGCCGGGGAGGTGCACCGGCAGAAAGGCGAGCGGCCCCTCGCTCGAGCCGCCCGAGGAGCGCTCGGGAGAGTCTGCCACGAGGTCGAACGCGGCCGGCGAGACGGGGCCGCTGTTGCGGGGCGACGCCCTCCCGGAGCCGCCGGACGTGGAGGCGGAGCCGGCGCGCCGCAGCGAGGAGGAGGCTCCGTCGCGCTGCAGCGACGCCTCGCGCTGCAGCGACGCCTCGCGCGACGCAGGGGCGGGCGGCGGGCCGCGAAACGAGAGCGTGTGGATCTGCGGCGCGCCCGACGCGAGCAGCGAGCAGAGCGACTCGACAAAGTCGGGTCCGAAGCCGCACCGCTCGAAGCCGATCGCGCAGAGCTGCGGGTGGTCCTCGACGAGCCGGGCCAGCACCGGGCCCCACGAGAAGCTCGCCAGCTCGCGGTCCGCCACCACGAGAGTGTGCCTGCTCTTCGGCGGGGCGCATACCACCCGCTCCTCGCCAGCCTCGCGAAAGGCGTCGGCGGCAACCACGAGCAAGGGGGCCGGCGTGTGGGGTGAGGCGGCGGAGCCGCTCGTGCCAGCGCCGCCTGCGCCCGCATCGGGGCTGGCAGCGGCAGCGGCGGGCCGCGGGGCGCCGTCGGCGAGGGCGAGCGCACTGTGCGCAACCCACCAGTCGACGAGGTGGGCAGGGTCGTGGGAGGAGAGGTGGAGGATCGCGTGCATCTCGGGCGGGAAGCCGAGCGCGGCGAGCGCCTTTAGCGCGGCCTCGCCCATCGCCTCGGGCTCCGCGACCAGCATGTCCACGAGCGGCTGCGCGACGCTCGACACTAGCTCCCTCTGCGGCGAGTGCGACGCGGCGCGGGCAGGGCCGGCGGCGGCGGCGCTGCTGGCCGCCTGTGCGGCCTGACACACGGCCTGGCAGAGCAGCGCCGCCGCCGAGGTCCAGCCGTCCTCGCTTGCCGCGCTGGTGAGCGTGCCGCGCGGGCTCGGCCCTGGGAGTGGCTCTGCCCCTTGCGATCGGGGCGACGGGGTCCGTGGCGTCGTCGGAGTGGGCGCCGACGACAGCTGTGGGGACCGCGGAGAGGGCGATCGGAAAGACGCTACCGGCGGCAGTGCAGCGAGGAGGAGCACGCCGAGCGTCGGGGTGAGCGCCGAGAGGAGCGAGCTGGTGTCGGCGTGAGAGCTGCTGCTGCCCAAAGCCACGAGCGGCGGCGGCGACGGCGCTGAGTCCTTTGCCTCGCTCGTCGCGTCCGCCCCTTCAGAGCCAGGCCTCGTCGCCCGCGCCTGGGGGCTGTCCACGCGAGGCGCCCCCTGCGCGCGAGCCTGAGGAGCTGCAGCAAGCGCCGACCCGCCGCCGCCGCCGCCGCCACCTCCGCCTCCGCCCTCGTCGTGGCGGGCGGCGCCGTGCATCGCGAGCAGCGAGAGGTCGCAGAGGAGCCTCGCCGCAGCCTCGTGCGCGTCGCGCAGCGGCGGCGCCACGCGCCGCACCGCCGCCAGCCACTCGGCCGCCGCGGGAGCGGCAGGGTCGCCGGCAGCAAAGTGCGACGCGAGGAGCTGCGCGCCGGCAGGGTCGTCGCATGCGGCGCTGAGACACCAGAGGGCAGCGACGCCGTGGCGCGGCTGTGCCTCGAGCGTCGCGAGCCGAGGCAGCTGCGCCGCGAGGGCGCGGAAGAGCGCGGGAGAGCAAAAGGCGCCCGGCCGGCGCCGCGATTTTGCAAGCGCGATGAGCGCCTCAGCAGCGTGTGCCGACGCGTCGTCGCCGCTGCGAAATCGGCCCGTAAGCAGCGACACCAACGGCGGCAACGCGCCAGCGTCGAGGAGAGCGACGCAGCCGTCGGAGCCGGCGGCGTCGGCCAAGCGCGTCGCGGCTCGCGCGGCGGCGGCGGCGGCGAGCGGGTGCGGAGAGTCCAGCAACGCGACAGCCGGCGGAGCGACCGCCGCGGCCAAGTCCGGCGCGTGCTGCCCGCGGCGGCAGAGGAGGTGCAGCAGCCGGCTGCACGCGTGCTGCAGCTCGAGGTCCTCGCCGGCGGCGACGGCGACAATGGGCATGGCCGGCAGCAGCGCGATGAGCGGCGCGACCAGCGGGTCGGTCCCTCCAGAGACGAGCTCGTACTGCAGCGAGTGGCCGGGCGGAGGCGTCGCGAGGTTGAGCAGCGCGTGGAAGGCGTGCCGCTGCACTCTTGCGTCCTCGGCCGACGAGAGGAGGACGAGCCCCTGCAGCAAGCCCGGCTCGCGCAGCATTGGCGGCCGCAGCTCATCCGCGCGCGAGAGGTGGCGCAACGCGCCGACGCCGCAGCGCGCGGTCGGCACGTCGGCGCTGGCAGAGAGCTCGAGGAGCCGGAAGAGGGGCGAAACACCTCCCGAAGGGGACGACGCCGCCGAGTGGGCCCAATGCGTGTCGCGGGTGGCGCTCTCCGCCGCTGCCGCCGCGTCCGCTGCCGCCGCGTCCGCCGTCCGCCAGCCAAGCACCAGCGCCTCGCGCACCGCCGCCGCCTCGGTCGTCGTCGTCGAACGCGCGTCGGCGCGACTCGCCAAGGAGAGCAGCGCCTGCGCGCCCGTCTGCTGCGCCTCCGCGCGCCACTCGCTGCGCAGCAGCGACTCGACGGCTGCGCGCGTCGCGGCCGCATCCCCCTCCAGCGAGGCGTCTGGGAGGGAGAGCAGCGCAAAGACTCGCGCCCTCGGTGCCAGCGGGAGAGGCAACGCGTCCGCGGCGATGGGCGGCGCGGTGATGGCGAGCAGCGGCGCGAGGACGCCCTCACGAAGCAGCGCCGCCCGGAGGGCCTCGTTAGGCGCGGCGATGACGAGGTGGGCCAGCGTCTCTGCAGCGTACGCGCTCGCCAGCTCGGCGTCGGCGTCGCCCTCCCCCCCCTCGTCGTCGCCGCCGCCGCCGCCGCCCGCCCTGTCCCACGCCCCGGCCCCTTCCCAAGGTCCGATCAGAGGGACGAGCCCGGCCTCGCCCGAGCCGCTGCCGGCCGATCCGCCGCCGGCCAAAGCGACGGGCTTTCGCCCCCCTTCCCACAGCGCGCAGAGCGGCCCGAGCCCACCCCCGCGCAGCACCGCCCGTGCCAGCTCGGGCGAGCGGGAGAGGCGCGAGAGGAGGGCGGCGGCGCAGAGCTGGGTGGCCAGCGGCGGGCTCGCGGCGAGCAAGACCACCTCCTCCAGCGCGACGAGGCCGCGCGCGAGCTCAGGCTGCCCCGCGACGGCGTCGTTGTCGAGGCGGTCCGCGACGCCGAGCAGGTAGGCGCGGCTCGCCTGACGACAACAATCACAATCAAAAGGAGGAGGAGGAGGAGGAGGAGGAGGAGGAGGAGGAGGAGGGTAGCCGAGCAGGCGGGCGCGGCTCGCCTCCTGCCGCGTGAGGCGGGCGGCCTCCTCGTGCAGAGAGAGCAGCTCGAGCAGCGTCGACGCGTGCGCCTCCTCCGCAACGCGGGCCTCCTCCGCCGCCTGCACCGCAGCCTGCAGCCGAGCCGCCTCGCGCCGCTCCCGCCGCTCGCGCCTCCGCCGCTGCGACTCTGCCCGCCGCGCCATCACAGCCGCATCCTCCGAGTCGGGTGTGAACACCGAGTCGGGGGCGGAGTGCAAGGCGCCACGCCGCTTGAGCCGTCGCAGCCGCTCCTCCGCCGCCCACGACGAGCTGCGCCGCGGCAGCACCGCTACCTCCTCCTCCTCTCCGCTGCCCTCCGCACCCTCCGCCACCCTGTCCGCCGCTTCTCCTGCCGCCTCCGCCCCCGCCTCCTCCTCCGCCCCTTCCGGCCCTGCTCCTGCCGCCTGCGCCTCTACCGCCCCCGCCACCACCTCCTCCGCCCCCACCGCAGCATCCCCCTTGGGCGATCGCCCCGCCAGCACCTCGCGCCTCTGCCGCTGCCGTGCGGCCCGGGCGGCCTCCGCGGCGTCAGCGGCGCGGTCCTCCGCGAGCTCCGCGCCGTCGTCCGCGCCGCCCTCCTCGTCGTCGCACTCCTCCTCCTCCTCCTCCTCCTCGCCCGACGGCTCCGCTGTCAGCGCCTCTCCGTCGGAGGAGCCGCTCGACGAGTCGCTCGCACAGTCGGCCGGGCCGCGGCTCGCTGCAGCCGCGCCAACCCACTGCTCCACGTGAGCGAGGACGGCCTCTCGCACCTGTCGCACCTCTCGCGCGGCCTCGGCGGCCTGGTCCATCGCCTCGAGCGCCTCGCGCACGAACGCCGCCACGCGCGCCTCGCTGCCGCCCCCCTTGCCCGCCTCCTCCTCGCCGTCGCAGCCTCCGCTGTAGAGAGCCAGCTCCGCGACTGCGCCGAGCGACGCGCGACGAGACGAGTCGCCGCTGTCGGCCTTGAGCGAGCCCGAGAGGCGGCCCGCGAGCAAAGCGGCGCACGACGGCCCCGTCCCGCTCAGCAGCGTCTCGAGCCGCCTCAGCGCAGAGACGACAACGTCGCGCTCGAGCGGCGCTGCGCCAGTCGCAGCCACGCCAGCGCCGGAGGGCGTGGCGGCACGAGGGCGGACCAGCGCGAGGTCCGAAGAGGAGCCTGCCGCTGCCGGCGCGGCGGCGCCTTGCCGCCCCGCCGCTCCGCTCCCGGCTAACACGCCGGCGCCGGATGCGAGCGCCGCGCCGTCGCTGCAAGCGGCGCTGCCCCGAGTGGAGAGGTCGAGCAGAGCGCCCTTGCAGGAGGGGGAGCGCGAGGCGCGCGCCGCCCACACCGCCGCCGCCGCCGCCGCCGCCGGTGTGGGCGTGTGCGGTGGCAGCGGCGGCGGCGGCGCCTGCGGGGATTGCAGGGGTTGCGCGCGGGCTGGCCTGCGCAGAAAGCGCGCCAGGAGCGACTCGGCGGGGCGGGTGGTGGCGACTGCCGAGTGGCGGCCCGGCCGGAAGAGGAGCGGCCGCTCGCCCGCCCGCCCGAAGGAGAGCTCGACGCAAGCTCCCGCCGTGTTGACGTCCACCGCAGCACGCAGCTTGCCAAGCAGAGCAGTGGCGGGCGCGGCGCCGGCCAGCAGCGCCTCCTGCTCGTCCGAGGAGAGGAGCGGGAGGAGGGCGGTCGGCGGCCAGGCGACGCCCAACTGCCTGCCGTTGAGCGTGAAGAAGATGCCCGCCCCCGCCTCCCACCCGCACCCGACCGTGTCGCCCACGCCAAAGGAGGGCCCAAAGGGAGCGCCGCCGACAAAGGCGCCGCCGCCGCCGCCAGAGGCGGCGCGCGTGTGTGTGGGCGTGCGCGGGAAGACGTCGCCCCGAGCGCCTCGCGAGGAGTGATAGTACAGGTATCGTCGCCCGGGTGGCGCGCCGGGAGCGGCAGGCGGCGACGTAATGCAGAGGCCGACGCCGACGGCGCCGAGAGGCTGCAGCCCTCCGCCGGTGGTCTTGACGAGCACCTCAAAGTAGAGCTCCGGAGCTGCGGCGGCCGCCAGAATCAGCACCGGCTGCTGAGGCCGATTGCCTGGCGCCGGGCGCCGAAACTGCTGCGAGCTTCCGGCCGGGTCCTCACTGGAGCTGTGCTCCGAGCCGAGGAATAGGGCGGTCGGCCCCTGCACGACAAACTCGCTGGATGCGGTGAATAGGTCGCTGCCTCCTGGCACTGTGGAGCCCTGCATGTCGGCTTACGACCTGCACATGCTGCTGTGCGTCTCTCACGCCAACAGGCCGGACCGCAGCGCACGCCGCGCGAAATTTGTTTCTTCTTTTCGGTTCGCGTCGGAATAGACGGAAACTGCTCCGGGTTGGGCTAGATCTAGGACAACGGGAAGGCGCGAGTCGTGCTAATTAAGCCCGGAAAGATGAGAAAACGTCCGAGCTGGAAGTACTGTGCCGACCGGGTCTCACAGCTCACACCACAGCGCACAGGACATGGACATGGTCTCGCACACCTCGGAGAGGGGCAACACCCGGCCATGAGGCACAGGCCCCGTCGGCCAGAACACAACTCACAACGCGACAGCAGAACAACACACTACACAGCAGCAGCACCCGCCACCCCCGCTCCACACACCACACGCCCGGCACAGCCGCTCACTTAGGACGGCGCGCCCCAATTCCCCCGGTAGAAGCGCCTGTCGTCGAGCGCCTCGGCGAGATCGCGGTTGAAGGGCGCGTAGAAGGCGCGCACCGCGCGGGAGTGGTGCGCCGGCGCCTCCCCGTGCCTGCGCACGGTCTGCTCGAGCTCGTCGCCCTCCTTGACGCGCCGCGCGTCCGCCTCCTCCTGCTGCGACGCCTCCCTCAGCCCGAGCCAGCGCCACACGAGGCGGGTCGACCTGCTCCACACGCGCTGACTGTGAATAGGCGCTGTTCACAGCCCGCGCCACACGAGGCGGGTGTACCGCATCGGGCGAGCAAAGTGCTCGCTCGACGGCAGGACGAGTAGCCGCTCGGGCGCAAAGTAGGCTTGCCACTCGGGGAGGAAGGCGGAGTACATCCCCTGAGCGGGGGGAGAGAGGCGCGGCGGTGAGGAGGGCCGGAGGGCGGCGGCGAGGAGGGCAGGAGGGGCAACGGTGACCTTGATGAGCTGGTCGCAGTGGTAGTAGACGTCCGCCTCGGGCCCGTCACAGATGCAACAGATACAGCCGAGACATAGCCGAGATGTAGCCGAGACATAGCCGAGATGTAGCCGAGACATAGCCGAGACATAGCCGAGATGTAGCCGAGATCTAGCCGAGATAGTAGCAGACGTTCCGCCTGCTCAGGCCCGTGGCCCTCGAAGCGGAGTGCGCACGGCCGAACGCCGTGCCGTGAGGCGCACCTGCAGTGCAGAGGTGGGCGAGAGGTGGGCGAGTGGTGGCCGAGAGGTGGCGCTAGAGGTGGGCGAGAGGTAGAGGTGGCCGAGAGGTGATCGAGAGGTGGGCGAGTGGTGGCGCTAGAGGTGGGCGATACGCACGAGTGCCACGCCGCGCTCTGGTTGCCAAAGTAGCCTCCGAAGCCGGCGGCCCCCTGCCCGTATTTGGCCGGGTACTGGCCGTAACTGTGGAAGGCGATCCAGAGCCTGCGCCGCGAACACACACGTCGACGTGAGGGCGGGAAGGCAAAGTCTCGCGCAGTGTTCAGAGCATCGCGTGGGTACACGGGCGTGTGAAGACAGCTGAATACGGCTGAATGCCGCCGCATGCAGCTGAGCACAGCCGCAGATGTGCCCTCTTATCTCTCTTCCGCATCTGGAGAGCCAGATCCGCTCAGCGGGCTCCCGGAGCATCACGACGACGCGCAGCGCCGGCAGCAACGTCGTGGCGAAAGCGGGCAGGTTGAAGGAAAGCGGCGAGGTTGCGGCGGTGGCGCGGCCGTAGCAGTGGTCGGCGCGGTACCTTACGGGACGTGTCACGGAAGGGTCCACGACGGCAGTGGCGCGGCACCCGCCCTCTTGCGGAAGAGGGTGTATCTCGGCTCTATCTCGGCTACTCCAGGCGGCGGCACCCGCCGTCGGAGCCCTTCTTGCGGTTGGCGCAGGCGGAGGGCGCGCCGCGTTGAGGAGGGTTCGCCTTGCACTCTCGGTAGCACGCGTCAAAGGCATCGAGGTAGCGATAGTGCAGCCGGAGCGACTCGGCAAACATGAAGGTGAAGGAGGCAGGAGACGCGTCGCCGAGGAGCGAGTCGGGCGCGGCGTCGAGGGCAGCGAGCGTGGCGTCGCCCGAGAAGCGGCTCGTGTACGTCTCAAAGTTGCCCGCGCGCGAGCGCGGGTGGTTGGTCCACCAGTGCGAGAGCGCATCGTGCCGGCTGGGGATGAGGCTGTGTGCCTTTAGCCGCCTCCACAGGTCGGCCGTGCCCGACTGCAGCGCGCCGGCGACAAAGAAGGCGGGCAGGCACCGCAAGCGGCTCGTCTCGTTGCGACGCCAGCACGGTGACGCCAGGCTCGGCTGCAGCGGCAGTGGCAGCTCCGCAAAGACGTCGGGAGCCGCCGCGCGCACCTCGGCCAGCCGCGTCGACAGCGGGAGCGGCGTGTGCGGGCTGTGGGTCATATTGTGTTGCGATGGCGGGCCGACAAGCGCGAACCGTATTTCTTTTTGGCATTTTGGCATCCAAAAAACTTTGGGAAAAATACAGACAGACCTTCTTCCCGGCCCGCTCCTTCCTTTGTGATTTCATGTCGTTGGCTCACGCCAGTTCGCAGTTGGGCTGTCTGTCCGAGGAGCGAGGTTTACCGGCAAACAAAAAGGAAAACAGATGGTCCCCAGCACTTTGCGTTTCCGGAAATTTCCAGGGAAAACAGAGGGTGTTTGGTGCTCCATTCTGGAAACTCGCGAGTTTCCCTGACTGAGTTTGAAAGCTGGTCTGGGGCAAAATCTGAGGCAAAATTGAGGAAATCGACAAAATACCCAGGCGGTCGCAGGGTAATTTTGGCACGCCCGAGGAGGTCGCGAACCGCGACGGCCACGCCGACCGCCTCGAGGAGCAGCCAGGCGATCTCGAGGTGGCCCTTCTGGCATGCCATGAACAGCGGCGTGGCGCCGTCCTCTGCGGCCTGGCTGACCGCAGCGCCCGCCTCGAGAAGCAGCTGGGCGCACTCGAGGTGGCCGTTCTGGCACGCAGCGAACAGCGGCGTGGCGCCACTCTGGGAGTCTCTGGTGTTTTTTTGTTACAAATGTACGGATTTACGGATTTACGGATCGACGCCCCTCCCTCCCCGTCCCGCGGCCCGGCCGTGAGACGCGCATCTACGAATCAAGTTGGTGCCGGCATGTGCGAGTGTAGGGAGGGAGGGAGGGAGGGAGGGAGGGAGGGAGGGAGGGAGGGAGGGAGAAGGGGGGGGGGGGGGGGGGAGGGGGGAGGGAGGGGGGGAGGGAGGGAGGGAGGGAGACCCAGAGAAAGAGAGAGAGAGAGAGAGAGAGAGAGAGAGAGAGAGAGAGAGAGAGAGAGAGAGCGAGAGAGAGTGAGAGAGAGCGAGAGAGATGAGCACACCACAGCGACCACTGATTCGAGCGCATAGGTGATGGGGCGGTCGATGTAGCTGGTTGTAGCGAACCACTGAAGATAATCGGAGGCCGTCGTGAAGTACTTCATGCCCAAGGCACTTTGAACGGCGATGTCCACGTTGCTCGGATCAACAAGCGAGGCGAGAAAGCTGTTGAGAAAGCTAGGGTTTTGGGTCCCCAAGAAAAAGCTAAGGTTTCCGATGCCGGCAAGCAAACCCTCGATGTTGGCCAGCTCAGCTGGAGTGTTGCTTGGCGAGGCAAACATCGACGTGCAGCCCGTGTATCCAAGAGGCGGCACCGGGGAGAGCTGGCACGGCGCAGCGGGGAGCGGCGGCGGCTCCGGTGGCACGAAGCCGTCAGCTAGCCATGCTTGGAAGCTGGTGTAGTTGCGGTACTTGGCGGTTGGTCCGTCAAAGTAGAGCTCTTGCGACACAGCCTTGCCGCTTCCCAATGGGTCAAACTGGTAGACGTACAACACGTTCGGGATGTAGAGCCCCCACGCAGATACGAAGGAGGTGGTGGCAAACACCGTATTGTCCTTGGCGTCGATCTCAATCTTGTCCCCGTGACCGAGGAGCCCGTGCACATAGGTCTGGAACTGAACCACACGCTCCAGCCAGGGCAGGAGGTTCGGATAGTGCTCTCGACCAAACTCCCCGTACGCCGTGAACGGGTAGTTTTCCGGGTCGAGCGGAAGACTGATAACCGGGGTGATATCCCCTGCGGGCGGCGGCGACGGCTCAGTGTGGAGGATTCAATGCGACTAGACGCAGCTGCTTACGTGTGGGGTCGGCGCTAGGCTGGGAGCGAGTGAAGGCGCACCGCCGGCAAACGCATCAAAGGCACCGCGTACTGCTCTGACGTTTGCGCACTCGCCGCAGCCGTTGCAGCCCGCCCACTCGCACTTCTCCTCCATCGGCTGCGTCCGGTAGGCGCAGTACGTCTTGCACTGTGCGGGCGGGGAAGGAGGCGGAACCGAGCACTCCGTGCAGCCTCCGCACCCTGCCCACTCGCACTTCTCCTCCCAGGGCTGGGTCGCGACTGGGCAGTGCGGCATGCACGGCAGGCAGGGTACGCAGGTGTCGCATCCGGCCCAGCCGCACTTCTCCTCCATCGGATGGGTCCGGTAGGGGCAGTACGTCTTGCACTCGGCGAGGGCCGTTGGGAGGTAGACGGCGAGGAGACTGAGAGCCCGGAGCGGCGACATGTGTGCGAAGGTCAGGACTCGGGCTGCTATCCACCACGCGCTTGCGAAACAATGAATGCTGGGTGAACCGTAAAAGTTTGTGTTTCAAATAGTGCTAAATAGTGCGTGAGGCGACAAACACTACCTTTCGGGCTACCCTTCCAAATTTAAATAGTGCGTGAGGCGACAAACACTACCTTTCGGGCTACCCTTGTATAAAATGAACTCGGGGGCACGGGACGCGGCACGAACGGGGCACAAACGCCAGGCTACAAAGACGGGGAGGCACGTAGTGACGCAGGGGAGTCTAGGCGACGGCGGCGTCCTCCGACGCCGCGGCGAGCCTGAGCTCGGTCGCAATCTCTTCCGCCGCCGCGAGCTGCAGCGCGACTGACATGCGCTGGGCCTGCAGCGACAGCCACGACCGCGTCGACCAGCTCGCCTCGTCCTCGTGCTGCCGCTTCGAGAGCTTGTTGCGCACCTTGTCCTTCATCTGGTAGAACAGCCGTTTGACCGCGTTGCACCACCCGCCGAAGGTTTCAAACAGGTACATCTGCACGTCGGTGTCCGAGCGCGAGAGGGCGTGCGCGTAGTCCGCCTTCTTGTACGCCACATAGCCGCCGCCGTCGCTCGGCCTGAAGTCGCCGTCCCCGACAGCGCCGCGCTGCTCGAGGCCGAGGAGTGGACGCCGATCGGGTAGACGTACTTGGCCTGGCCCTTGTCCAGCTGGCTCTGGACGTGGGCGGGCCCGTACTTGCCCTCGCGGTACTCCACGACGCCGATCCTGCAGCCGAGCGCCTCGCAGAGCACCGTGAGCGATAACCCGCCGCCCCAGCCGCCGCGGCCGATCGCCTGCGCCTCCTGCTCGAGGATCCGGCCGACGCCGTCCTCGCCCGACGCGGGCAGCGCCTCCACGGTAGCGAGGAGCAGCCTGCACGAGGCGGAGCGCAGCGGCGCGGCGTCGAGGTCCCTCGCTCCCGCTCCTCTCCCGGAAGACGCGCGCCGGCCCGGGTGACTCGCTTGCGAGGTAGATCCCGTTCCAGCCAGAGGCCGCGTGACCACCACGGGGACGGCTGGTCGAAGGAGGAGAGGTCATCCGGATGTGGGCGGGACGCCCCCGGGCACCTGGTTGCTCTCCTCTTCCAGAGTCCCTCCCGACGGGGACCGGTCTTAGGCCATTCCAACGGCCAGACCGCTCGCTTAAGGCTGATTGGCTAGACGAGCGGTCTACCTCCAACGGGTCGGTCCGGGAACGCGTGGAACCTGCCCACCTCGGTGGGAGGTGGTTTGGCGCCGACGGACCGCCCTCTCCACCACCCTCGCCCAGGGATCTACAACGCTGTCTTAAGGTCCGACAGGTTCGGCACCGGGCACCGCCTCGGTATACAAAATGCGCCTGCGGGCGGACCCTTACAGGAAGGTGGCACCCTCGGCAGCTGAAGCTCTCGACTCGTCGACCGAGCTCTGGACTATGCCGACCTCAAACCACCAGCGCCAGCAACGACGTGCCGCGGCTCGCCGCGCATCTGTTGCGACCGACGACGTGCCCGACGCCGTCCCGCGGCCGCCAGGAAGAGGCCCGCGCAACCACTTCTGGGACCCGCGGCCGCCGGGCGTGTGGCGGCACAACGAGTCGAACGAACCGTACCAAAGCAGAGCGGCGCGTCTCGCGAGCGCCCGCGGCCGCCACACCGCCGCCGTCCGCGGCCGACGGTGGTCGCGAATCAACGCGCCGCGGTGCACCGCTGCGCCTGTCCTTGCGCGCCGCTGGACGTCGGCCGAGAAGACCGCTTCCCTCTGGGGACCCGACTCCGCGAAGATCGCGCGCGCGTCGTGAGTGGCGGCGCGCGCGCGATCTCTGTTCCCGGGCACGCCGGTCGCAGTGGCATGGGATCCCAGGCTCAAAAGCGCTCAACAGCGAGCTGCTCCTCCTCCTGCCGCCGCTCCGCTCACCGAGACAACTCGGTGCCGCCGTTCTCGCCGCCGCCGCCGCCGCCGCCGCCTCCGCCGCCGCCGCCGCCGCCGCCACCGCCGCCTCGCGCCTTGCCTCCGTCACCGCCGCCCTCCATCTCGCAGCGGCGCGTCCCTCTGATGGCGCGGGCTCCTCGCTCGTTGGCGCCTCGCGCCCTCGCCGCCGCCCCCCCTCTCGCCGCCGCTCCGCTCGTGGCCGCCCCATCCCCTGTCAATCCCGCCGCCTCCCCTGCCAATCCCCCGCACCACCGCCGCCACCGCCTCGCGCGTTTAGCGGGCCTTTAAGCTTAGGAATCCTAAATAGGAGGACAGCCTATAAAGACAAGAAACGCGGTGCACTCCAAGTGCAATGTCGAAGGTGCCACCTTTCTCAGCCACAAAAAAGGCCCGCGCGTGCTGCGCGGGCCCGGCGAGCGACTAGCGAGCCAACCTGCTAGTTGAATATATTGCTCCAATACTTAGAGATGCGATCAATATCAATATATATATTGCAATAGTTAGAGGAGAGGCTGGGCCTGGGCTGGTGAGGACCGTCAGGTTGGACTCAACATGTCAATATGGGGGCCCCCGGGCTTGAAACGGCTAGTTCCATTTCACTCTGACACGCTAATCTTGAAAACGTCCAACGGAGCTCTGTGTTGCTCCCAGCGCCCTCCCCCGCGCTTCCTGCGGCCCTAGCCGATGGTACTAGCATGGGAGGGTCATCTGGCTACCGCGAGAGCGACCCAACTCGTCGACATCGTCCGATGATGGTGCCTCAAAGTCAGCCTTCGGAGGCTATCGTGGGGTCGAGCCGGCAGTAGCCGTGACATGTGGTTCCACCACCCCTCGTAGGCTTTGCCTCTGACCGCCACCGTTCCCAGGCTGCCTAATGGGATGGAAAGGAAGGCTCGGCGAGCGTATAGAAGCGTGCTCGACCTCGTCGTGGCAACCTGCACGGCAGCGCTGGCAGGCGCGATGAGCGTCGTGCCACCTGACCCGAGACGGGTCGCAGGCGTCGTACCGAGCGCGTCGAGACCGTGTCCTGATGTGATCTGCACGGGTGAGTCACGTCGGCGTCAAAGGAGCGACGTGCGACCTGTCAGAGCTTGATCTCCGATCTCAGCGGCGTCGAGTCGCCTTCGGCGGCGACACTTTTGTCCCTCCCCAGGACGCGCAGAGAAAGCTGCGACCCCGCCGAGTAGACGGCGGCACACCGCGCCACCTGCTGTGTGCTGCCGTCTACTCGGCGGGGTCGCAGCTTCCTCTGGAAGGCACCGAGAGGGACAAAATGGCGCAAATGGTCAAAATCAAGGTTTTGTAACGCGAGCTGTTATCCATCGCGTCCGAGTCCCCGGGTTGTTGCACGAGTATATGGGACACGATGTCTCAAATATGAGGGGTTTTGACTCCTACCAGCTCCTGACGCTATCCCTGGCAGCTCTAATGACCAGGATCAGTAGTGCTATAATAGAGGGTGCCCATACTAGCGCAGGAGCTGCCACACTCGCCCGGACCGTCCCTTTCTGGGTCCGGTTCCGCAGCCCGCGAGAGCCGACAGCGGGGCCGTGCCGCGGGTGCCTACTGCCGAGTGCCACAAACACTGCGCCGTCCCGCCATCACCTACAGGCTGTCTTGTGTGATGGTTGGGATGTCCAAACGCCACCATCTTGGCTCTTGCGACCTCAAACCCGCGAGCTGTATGGGTGGTCCTGACGTCGACAGACGCCCGAGGACCACGGTGAAGCTGAGCTGGAACGAGTCGACAAGTCTCGTCTGAGCCCGTGGCGGTCGCCGGCTGAGTCGCTGTGCACGGACCGGTACCTCAGGCGTCACCTCCGCAGCCTCAGGTCTCACACTCCATCACCTCCGCCGGGACGCCGTCGGTGGCACGCTCGGCGGCGAGTTTGTGGCAGCTCCATCTCGAGTACGGCGTCGAGCCTACTCACTCCTGTTGGATCTGTGCACTCCCTGGGACCCAGGGAGTGCACAGATCCAGCAAGTGGTGCGTCCCGGCAGCGCGCGCAGGCTGCGGAGCTGCCACAAACTCGAGACACGCTTTTTTGGGACATTTTCGACGCTTTTGTCCCATATACTCGTGCAACAACCCCCCCGTTGTTCATGCTGATATTGATTGTCATTGAGATTGGTCCTAAAATCGACTCCTGGGTTGGCTGGCCCCGAGAGCTGCGTCTCGAGCTCCCGGTGCCGTTGCCAGACGACCCCGAGCGTCGGCGCCCAAATAAGGCCCGACGCTCACACACAACACAAACACAACACAATCATCTGCCAGGGAGGGAGGGTGGGGCAGACGAGAACAGGACTCGGGCGCCTAGAAGCGCGAGGGTCCGACAAACGCTCGTTCGGCGCGCGCGCGGAACGTAATAGTTAGGTGACGATTGAGTCACAGTTCCCCCCTCACGGTGGGTTGGGTTTGTCGGTTCCTCTCCTCGCGTTGTCGGATAACCTACATAGCCGCTGCGCGGCTATCTCCGAGATGCCACAGTGTAGAAATGGAACTACAACTAGCCGAATCGCTTTTTTGTACACATCTGAGCTCCCCGGCCCTGGATGTGAGGTTGATAACTGCACTCCAAGTGCTCCAAGTACACAGATAGTGATAGAGAGATTTGCCTTTGGCCTATCAGTCTAGACGAGAGCAGAGCCCCCTATCTAGAGAGCCGAACGCGCACGCGCAGTGCACTCATAGTAACTCGCCGCCGCGCGTCAGTCGCTACGGTCAGTCGGTCACCCGCCAGGTGCGGCCGCCGCCCCACGCGCTGCTGTTGAAGCGTGTCACCGCGCCCGTGGCGTACGAGGCGACCCAGAGCGTGCCGTCGTGCGGGTCGAAGGAGAGGCCGCTCGGGCTGCGGATCGTGGCGCCACGCCGCTGCCTCCTCGCCCGCAGCTCCGCCTGCGCGGCGCCCGCCTCGCCGTCGGGCGACACGTCTGCGCCGGCGGCGACGCCGACGAAGGCGCCTCCGGGCGTGAAGCGCAGCACCTTATCGTCGCGGTAGGAGGACACGAACATGTCTCCCGAGGACGGGTCGCAGGCGATGCCGACCGGACCGCTGACGAGGCCCTGGCCGTACACGGCGAGCAGCGCGCCGCTCTGCGCGTCGAACTTGTAGACCGCCGAGCTGTAGTAGGCGCTGACGTGCACCGCGCCCTCCGAGTCAAAGGCGACGTCCTCTGCGCCGGCGAGCGAGGGCGCCGGCCGCGGCGCCGCCTGCGCCGGCTGCGGCGCCAGCGCTCCAAATCTGCCGAGGAAGGCGCCGCTCTGCGGGTCGAAGACGGACAGGTGCGGCAGGAGGAAGGAGGCGACAAAGAGGCGGCCGTCGGGCGAGAGGGCGAGCCCCTCGGGGCAGTCGAGGCTCTCCTCGTCGCCGATCCGGTCGAGCAGCGCCCCGTCCGACGCGTTGACGCGCAGCACGACGTCGTTCGTGAAGGAGGCGATGAAGAGCGAGCCGGCGTGGTCAAGCGCCATCCCGACCGGGCCGTCGAGGTCTCGTCCCTTGACAAACACTTTGTACTGCGCGCGCTTGCCGTCGATCCAGCGCAGCCGCACGACGTGGTTGAGCGTGAACGAGGCGACGAAGAGCTCACTCGCGGCGGCGTGCGCGATCGTGTACGGATGCCGCAGCACCGACGACGACACGCCGTCGACGTACTCCATGGTGTTGGCAGACCAGCGCGAGCGCGCGACGTTCTCGTGGAAGCGCCTCTCCGCGTCAAACATGGGCATCGCAATGCCGGACGGGTCGAGCACCTGGGCCGGAGCGAGCAGCAGCGACGCGAGGAGTGGCATATACGAGGTTCGCAGCCCTGGGCTTGTCAGCAGGAAGAAGAGCTTTGTGGACCACCGTCGTGAACCGCCGCTGCGCCAGGGTAGGAGCTCGTTCTTGGACGTAAACTCGGCTCGGGGGTGGGAGTTGGTGACGTGTCTAGATGCGGAGGCCATATGAAGAATTTTCACTCGCAGCTCTTACGTACATTCCCGGAGGAGGACTGCTGACGGGATTTGCGATGAGGAGCGATCCGAACGTGGTATCGTGTACGGATGCGAAGACAGTCGTGATTTCTTGTTGGTCTTTAAAAATCTCTCTCGCTCGCTCGGATGCGCGATCGTGTACGGATTAGTTGCGTGTATGCGGAGGCCATATGAAGAATTTTACAAGCAAGCTTATGGTTGGTACAATGGAAGAAACTTGTTTGTCTAAGGTACCCACTTACGTTTTAGCAGGGCCAACCCAGAACAAACATCCGGGCAACCTCAAAGTAGGTCCGTCCTCAGAGAATATGGAAAGTTCACGTCATGACGGTTAAAACGGCTGTTAACGGTCGCGACGTGGTCAATATGTCGTCACAGCGGCTGCGAAACGACAGCAGCAACGACAGCAGCAACGACAGCTGGTGACAGCTGGTGACAGCTGGTGACAGCTGGTGACAGCTGGTGACAGCCAGCTGCCAGGGAGGAATGAAAGGCACCCAAGAACAGTGACAGCCATAGTTACAGTGACAGTGAAGCCAGTGAACGCCAGCGACAGGCGGTGACAATGTCAGCGCGGGACCTAACCGAGTCGCTTAGGCGGCTCCAGTGGTGTGCCAGTGTGTGTGCCAGTCCGCGCCAGTCTGCGCCCTTGTTGTGCCAGTGTGTTTAGAGCCTGCCTTTTTCGATTCTTTGCTTGCACGACGCTAGAAATTTCTTTGCTTGTGTTAGTGCCAGTGCGCGCCAGTCCCGTGCCCAGTGTTGTGCGCGAGGGAGTTTTGTTGTAAAATTCTTTGCCTGTGTTAGTGCCAGTGCGCGCCAGTCCCGTGCCCAGTGTTGTGCGACGGAGTGAGTTGTAAAATCTAGGGTACCGAGGCTCACCCCCCCCCCTTGCCGCCTCGTCCTTTCGTGCCAAACCAGCCGATCTCGGCCCGTCGTTCTCCGCTCGCGCCGGCCGCCCATGCGCTCGCGGGGCTCCCCGACGGGGCGGGCCTCGTGCTGATGGACCCAGCCGAGGTGCCCAACCAGTCGGAGTGGCGCTGACGCGCTGCGCGCGACCACCAGCCAGCTTTCCGGCCGGGCCGAGAACGGTGTGTCGAGAAAGTAGACACTCCAAACAGTTGTCGCGTTTTTTGCCTCTTTTTGAGCGTTGCTGCTGCACACCCAGCCCACCAGTGATACGAGACGCACCAGATCCAACCCTGGCAGCGCTTGACCGTCACCCCGGTGGCCGCCCATAGGTGGCTGATCGCGGCCGCCGCTCACGCTGCTTTTCGGCGCCTGGCTCTCAGAGGGCCCCTGCGGCTCTCGCTCGTCGCGTGACCGCCGCCGACAGCATCTGCTCGGTCGTGCCCGCCGGCGCGGAGCTGCGCGACGTCGAATTGTTCGGCGGCTCGACCGCCGGCGCGCCCACCCTCGCCTCCTGCGCGCCTCACACCCAGTATTCACCTCGCGCGCGGCCGACAAAGTGAGCACACGACCACCTCCCTCTCAGTCACCCCCCCGACGATCCACAGCCCGTTTGTTCTCGCCGAGAAGACGCTCGGAGCGCCCAACTTTGCCTCGTGCGGCCATCAAACAGGCGCGTTGCCTCCCATCTCCGCACTTCCCATCTACCCCCCCACACTGCCACTGCCGGGGACGCGCAGATGCGACTCCCGGGCCCGCTCACCTCACCCGAGCCCCGCCGACCAGGCACGGCCCGACGAGAACCCGCTGGGAAGGAGCTGGCCGAGCCATCGCCGGCCTCCCTGCCGGCTCATGACCGCTCAAAAGGTCGCTCACCCGCCCGTCGCTTGCCGCCCCTCTCCCAGCCTTTGCCGGCGCTTTTGCACGAACCTAGGGCTCAGTTCCGTCTCCCCCCCCCTCCCTCCTGTGTGTAGGCCGTTTAATGCTGGCGGGAAGAGGCGCGCCGAGCCATCGGCGACGTCCCGGCGAGCTCATGGGCGCTCAAAAGGTCGCGGACCCGCCCGTCGCTTGCCGCCCCTCTCCCAGCCCTTGCCGGCGACAAGGATCACGAACCTAGGGCTCAGTTCCGTCTCCCCCCCCCTCCCTCCTGTGTGTAGGCCGTTTAAATGCTGGCGGCAAGAGGCGCGCCGAGCCATCGGCGACGTCCCGGCGAGCTCATGGGCGCTCAAAAGGTCGCGGACCCGCCCGTCGCTTGCCGCCCCTCTCCCAGCCCTTGCCGGCGCTTTTGCACGAACCTAGGGCTCAGTTCCGTCTCCCCCCCCTCCCTCCTGTAGGCAGGCCGTCCCGCGCTGGCGGGAAGAGGCGCGCCGAGCCATCGGCGACGTCCCGGCGAGCTCATGGGCCCCCAAAAGGTCGCACCGGCCCGTGGCTCCGCCGTCGGCTCCGCCGCGAGCGGCGACGGTGAGGCCGCCGGTGCTCGCCTATACCGGCTAGTGTGGAGCTCTCAGTGTGGTTGCGTGTTGTACTAGTGATGCTGCACTAGGCGGCCCGTTTTTAGCAAAAAGCAGATACCACATATCGCGTGTGGTCGTCGAAAAACCGCATCTTCGCCCGTCTGGGACCTCTTCGTACGGCTCCAAAAACCGCTCCTTAACGACGACTACGCGGCCCTGCGGTCGATCTGCGCCTTCTCAGCGGTGGAGGGGATGTGGGCGGTACGTGCGGACCGCGTGGTGCTGCGATGGCTTGACGAGTGCGACTCCCAGCGTCGACTTTTCGACCCCACGGAGCCTCTGCTGCCTCGGGGGGGGGGGGGGGTCTGCAGACCACCCGGCCGAACTTCAGAGTCGCGGTGCTCCTCAAATACCGCTCAAACGCCCACGATGTTGTGGAGGGGACATATGCTGATGATCCTGGCCCGATTGGTTCGCTCAGAAAGCTTCTGGGCGGTCGCTAAGGTTCGCTCCCCGCACACCGGCCCGGAGCCTTGGTACAAAAAATTCTTTGGTTGCCTTGAGTGCGTCCCAGGCGGGCGGCGGCAGGACAGGCCCCCTCGACGGGCCGAGCAATCGTCTGCGCCGCCAATGCTCTCCCTCTCCCGGCTACTCGCGCTACTCCTAGTGACGCTGGCTGTCGTGCTCTTCTTCTACCCGTGGCTCGTTCTCGTGCTGCTCGCTGCCTGCGGGCTGCTCTGGGTCGGCTGGGAGTGGGTCGAGCTCGCCGTGCGCTTGTACGTGACGCTGCGGCTGCCTCGCGTGCTGGGCGTCGAGTACATTGCGCTCGAACGCCTCTCGTTCCGCCGCCACGGCCTGCAGGTGCGCGGCCTCGAGGTGGGCAACTCGCCCGGCGTGTGGCAGGCGCCTTACGCGCTGCGGGTGGAGCGCTTCGCCTTCTCGACCGGCGGCCTGTTTGGATGGGCGTCCCTCTCCGGCCTGAACCGCTACCTGGGCGGCTCGGTCGTCTTTGGCTTCCGCACGCGCGACATCGAGACCTTCGAGCTCGAGGAGGCGTCTCTCTTTCTCGAGGCGGCTCGGGACGCGCGCTCCGGCGACGGAGCAAGGGGAGGGTCCACACCCGCGCGAGGCGCAAAGGCGGCGGGCGAGGCGGGGAGGAACGGCTCGCCCCTCCCAACCCTCGCCTACCAGCCCAGTGCCGCAGCAGCCTCCCCCATCGCCGCCGGCAACGCCGCCCCCGGCGCCGCCGCCGGCAGCGCCGTCGCCCCTACCGCAGCCGGCGGCTGCTGCAGCGGCGGTGCGGAAGACGCGGCGGCGGTGTCGGCGGCGGCAGCGAGCGGTGCGTCGGCGGCGGGCGAAAGCGGCGACGCGTCTCCCGCGCCGGTGCCCGTCAACGCTCCTTGGGTGGACACGCTCTGGTCGATGGCGCAGGCAAGCAGCGCCGGTCTCGGATGGTCTCGGATCCACATCTCGGCACATCTCGGCACATCTCGGCTCCGGTCGGTGGCGCAGGCGAAGCGGAGCAGGCTGCTGCGGGCCAAGCGCGGGCGGCGCGAGTTTGCGCGCGCCGAGCTCCGCGAGTGGCAGATGCGGTGGTCGGGCGGGCCTGGCCCCTCGGGCGGGTCTGGCCCCTCGGGCGGCTCGGTGGAGGCGGAGTTGGCGGGCGGAGGCGGAGGCGGGGGTGGGGGCGGAGGCGGCGGTGGAGGCGGCGGAGGCGGAGGCGGCGGAGGCTGCGGCAGCAGCGGTGGTGGAGGCAGCGCAAACGGCGGATGCGCCAGCGGCGCGAGCGGCAGCGGCGGCGCGGGCGGAGGCGGTGGCGGGGGAGGCGAGAGGGCGGAGGAGGGCGGGGAGGGCGAGGGCGAGGAGGCGGAGAGCGACGAAGAGGAGGGGGACAAGGCAGAGGCGCTGGGTGAGGCGTCGCCGCTGTGAACCGCGTCGGCTCACGCCGTGCTGCCTGTGCGCAGGAGGAGGAGCTGCGCTCGATCCTCGCCGCCTCACGGCACGCGCCTGGCTCGCAGATCGTTAATGAACAGTTAATGAGCAGTTAATGAGCAGTTAATGAACAGTTAATAGGCACGCGCCTGGCTCGCAGATCGTTAATGAACAGTTAATGAACAGTTAATGAACAGTTAATGAACAGTTAATAGGCACGCGCCTGGCTCGCAGATCGTTAATGAACAGTTAATGAACAGTTAATGAACAGTTAATGAACAGTTAATAGGCACGCGCCTGGCTCGCAGATCGTCGGCGCGATCCGCGAGCGCATGCAGGCCAGCGCCCGGCGGCGGGGGGCGAGGGGGGGAGGGGCGGGCTTCCCCGGGGACCCTTGGGACCCTCGGGCCGTCCGGTAGGCGGCCAACGCGAAGTGGCGCGCGAGGGTCGAGGCGCGAGATGTAGCCGAGATGCAGCCGAGACGCAGCAGAGATGCAGCCGAGACGTTTCCTGCAGCTTCCCCGGAGCCTCGCCGGAGCCTCGCCGGAGCCTTGCCGGAGCCTTGCCGGAGCCCGCAGGCGCAAAAGATGCGCAAGACGGGCAAGGCACAAGAGGCGCAGAGCATCGCGTCGGAGCGACGATTCGCCGAGGCAACTCGTTACCGCGTCGGCCGGCTGCTGCTGCGGCAGGCGCACCTCTCGACCAACTCACAGCGAGGGTTGGGAGAATGGCGAGAGTGGCGACACCGAGCTGCTGAGTGCGTCAGGTGCATGTCTCGATCAAGGGGTACGCGCTGTCGCTCGGCGAGGCTCCTTTCCTCGTGCGCGGCTTCCTAGGCACAGAGGAGGAGCTGAGGCAGCGCTCTTTCCGAGAGGCCCGAGTGCAAGGAAGGCAGCACGCAACAAGGAGATGGGTGCGAGTAGGCAGCGCGTGCTCTTCGGGGGGCGCGGCGCGACCGGCGCGCAGCAGCCGGGCCTCCCTCCGCCCCTCTGCGGCTGGGGAGGCGTTGTCGTTCACACTCTGACTCTGCGAGCAGGCGTGCAGCACCCGGGGCTTCTCTCGCGGCTGCTGCAAGACTCGTCACGCGACCCGGTGATGATCTAGTCTATGTCACATGATGTCTATGGCGGCGTGTCCCCCTCGGACTGTCCACCCACCCCGACCGGTTTCCGAACCCCCTTCCCCCAACGGGCCTCCCCCCCCCCCCCCCGGCCCGCAGGTGGCCCGCGGCGCGCTCGAGCGGCAGCTCAAATCGCGCATCGGCTCCGGCTTCAGCTCGCGCGTGGAAGGCCTCGGAGAGCGCCTCTCCGCCCTCCGCGACGCGCTACACTCCCTCTCCCTCCGCCTCGGCCGGCAGCGGAGGTCGCCGCAGCCGGCCGCCCCCCGGCCGCCCACGCCGGCGGCGGCGATGGACTCCGCTGAGCCGTGGGGCGCGGAGCGGCGCGTCAAGGGGGCGGCGGTGCTCGGCGACCCGTGGACCCGGATGGGCGGGATGCGGCACCGCGGCGTGCCTAGCCGCGAGGCTGGCGCCACGTCGCAGTTGCAGCCGGTGCGATGCCGAATCACAACCCCCCCACCCCCTCCTCCCTCAGCCCCCCGACTGCGCCAGCGCCGCCGCCACAGCCTCACACCACCCGGCCTCGCCTCGCCTCAGGTGCTCTCCCCAGAGTTGCCTGTCGAGGCTGCGACGGCGGCCGCCCCCACGCCGAGAAGCAAGCTGTGGGCTGCCCCCGCCGCCGCACCGCCGTCCTCGGCGCCGGGCTGCTCGGCCAGCCCTGCGAGCGGCGCCCGGCGCAGGAGCGGGGACGAGGCTCGCTGCCCCTCGGCGCCGCTGCAGCGGAGTCCGTCCAAGAGCGAGCTGCTCGACTCGTCGCCGGGCGAGGTCGACTATGCTACCTGCTCCGCGCCCCCGCGCCGCGCGCCCAGCCGCGAGCCGCCGCCGGCTGGCGTGCCGCTTCTCCGCGCGGCGGCGAGCGCCCCGCGGCCGGGCAGCGCGCCCGCGGTGCCGCTCTTCGCCCCCGCGGCGTCGTTCGAGGGCTTGGCCGAGCTCTGGAACAAGCTCAAGCCCGGAAAGGAGCAGCCGCCGGCGCCGGCGCCGATGGCAGCGCTGGTGGACGATGGCCAGGAGGAGGAGGAGGAGGAGCAAGCCGCCCCGCCGCGCAAGTCGCGGTCGCGGTCCGAGGACTTGCGGCGCCCGTGCGCCAGCCTCGACGCCGCCTCGCTCGCCTGGGGCGGCGCGCTCTGATGTGGTCCGGGCCGGCTCGATTGCCGTGGACGCTGATGGGTCGCTGGGTGGCTCTCGACGAGTGTTTGTCGTCGGAGCCGATTTGAACCGATGATTCTGGGTGCCACAATCTGTGTGACTCTGTTAGTGGGATTGGGAGAGAATGAATGCAGTCTTTGTCGCGACGTGTTCAGTGCGAGATGAAGAGGGGGGAGAGGGGGGCGGGGGGGGGGTTGTAGAGCCCAGTATGGCCGCCCGGGCCGCGCCGCGGTGAGTTGTGTGGACTTGAGCCGTGGGGGCAAAAGCCGCAATAACGTAACACTACGACGAGATGTGACGAACTGACATGTACTTTACTTCTCCGAGACTCTCTATGCGCTTGCGCGGGCTCCCGTCCTCCGAGTGCGAGTCCGACTCCGATCTCTCCGTGTGCTGTCCGCACGATCGTGCGCGCGCTCCGACGACCGACCAAAACGGTCCGACGCCGCGGCCGCGGAGGTACGACGTACGGTGTTTTAAAAAACGACCTGAAACTTCAGTTCAGAGTCGGCGCTCACTAGAGCTGCGTGTCCCGAAAATAAAGCAGCACAATCGGAGATCACAGCTCCATGTCTTGCAGATCGCCTCCCGCAGCGTCAAGGCCGAGGCCCTGTGCGACCACCGGCCGTGCCTGAGTGTGTGCAGGGAGGAGCAGGGGTCGGCGGCTGGGGGCGGAGCGGACCGAGCGGGGAGCGGAGAGAGGAGGGGCGGGGCGGGGCGGGCGCGGGGGGGGGGGGGGGGGCACGCCTCCGGGTCTCGCAGCACAAGCAGCAGCAGGTCGTCGCCCGAGGCTCGGATCGCGGCGAGCGCCTCCTCGTGGCGCGCGGTCGGCTGCCCGCCCACAGAGATGATGCGGTCGCCCGCGCGGAGCGCCGATCGCCTCGCCGCGCCGGAGACGGCAGCGATGGCGGGCCTGCCCTGCTCGTCCCTGTGCAGCTCCAGCCTACAGGCAGGGGTGCGGAGGAGGTGCGAGAGGGGTGCCGCGCCGGCGCCGGCGTCTCCCTGGCTCTCGAGCCCGAAGCCGTCGGTCGGGTCGCGCGTCAGGCTCTCGGCGAGCTGCTGCGGCCCAGCATCGAAACGGGCGCCTCCCTCCTCGTGGGCGACTGCGGCGACCATCTCGGAGACGGAGGTCGCGCCGACCGAGCTCACAACACCAGAGAGGCACGCCGCCGCCTGCGCCGCCGCCCTCTTTGCCGCCTCCGCCTCCGCCCGGGCGGCGGCGCCGTCGCCGGCGTCCGTGCTGCTGCCCTCTCCTCCGCCCTTGCCGTCGGGAGGCGGCGCCGCAACGTCGGCCGCTCGCTTGAGCGGCAGCGAGGCGAGCTCCAAGCTCGAGGCGCGAGGGACGTCCTCCTCCGCCACCTCCTCGGCCGCAATCGCCGCGTCGTTGAGCGAGTGTATGGCGTCCATCTGGGCGGCCGCGTCGCCGCCCAGGGCGTGCGAGCGCTTCAGGTACGCCGCCGCGTCGGCGACAAGCGCGGCCGACGGCGCACCCGCGCGCACAGTCCGCGCAGTCGCAGTGGGCTTGTTGCCTCGCACGCGGAAGCCGGCGATGCCGCGCCGCTTCCCTCGGACCCGGCCACCGAGGTGCATCATGGTTGGCTCGACGTGGTGCTGCCACAGGCGACGTCCGGCGACAGTGTGCTTGATCGCGTAGCGAGCGATCAGAAGAAGGGCCAGCAGCGTGGCGGAGGTTAGGAGCAGCACGGGTGGGCCGCCGGCGGAGACGGCAACCGGCGGAGCGGCAGGCAGAGCGGCAGGCGGAGCGGCAGGCGGAGCGGCGGGGTCGAGTTTCGAGCTGTGGTTCTGTGAGAGGCTGTCTTCTGACATGGGCCCAGCGGGCAAGTCTCTCACAAAAGATCTCTAACGCACGTGTATTCTTTTTTTGCTAGGCCGGCCCTGATGCCGGGGTAGGTAGGGTAGGTCTGGGCCCTCCCGTCGGGTTTTTCCCTCTCTTCAAGCTGGAATTTTCACAGCAGAAAAAGAAAATTTCCGCGGAAATCACGATGTCAACCCTCCCCAAATGGGTGATCTGATGCTTGTAGGGCTTGAGAGTGGCCTCCCATGTCACAAGAAGGACTGTGGATGCAGGAGAGTACCACCAACCATCACTCTAGTTGGTATAGTACCCCACCTTCACCCATCGAGTGATTTCTTTTTTAGTTTCCCATAAGTAGGGTAGGTAGGTAGGTAGGTAGGTAGGGGCACCGCAGGGGCCGGCCAGGGTTTTTGCAGAATTTCAGCATGAGGGCCGCCCAAGCAAAAATAAACGCCACCTGTCTAAAGCTCGCATTCGCGTACCAAGCTACCAACTGTGATGTTGTGGAGTCTCCTGGGGAGAACCCCCCCCCCCCCCCCCGCAACTTCGCCTCGATGCACGCGTCACATCACAGTCTGTGCCCTTGCCTCATGGACAAGTCGTCTAGCATGCTCCTCTCACCTCCACCTCCCCGCTTCTCCTCTTCCTCCTCCTCCTCCCCCGCGACCGCCTCCGCCTCCTCCGTCCGCGCCCCAGCCAGCCGATCGAACGCCTCCTGCTCGCGCGGCGCCATCGAGGAGAGCGCGCGGGAGAGCCTCCAGATTTTCACAATGCCCTGGCCGTCGGCCGTGGCGATCAGGGAGGGCTCGGCGGGGTTGAAGGCGACGGCGTACACAGCCGAGCCGTCGCCCGTCACCTTGAGCGCGAGCTCAGGCTTGCCCCTGGACCGCCTCAGGTCGTACACGTGCAGCTGCCCGTCGGCGCCCCCCACCGCAAAGACCGACGGCCGCGCGGGCGACCACGAGCACGAGTAGAGCGGCGCGGCGCTCGGCTCGGTGACGAGCAGCGGCTGCGGCGAGAGCAGGCTGAAGAGGCGGGCCGACGCGTCGGTCGAGACGGAGAGGAAGACGTGGCGGTGGAAGGGCGAGAAGGCGACCCCGTAGACGGGTCCCGAGTGCGGCTGGTACAGTAGCGAGGCTGGGGAGCCGTAGAGCTGCTCGGCTGGCGGCTGGGCCGCGAGCACGAGCGTCGGAGTCACCTCCTTCGCCCGCGCCATCTGCGCCTCGCGCTCGACGCGCTCCTTGAGCCGCTCAAAGTGCGAGCGGCCCACCCGCGTCAGCAGGGTCGCCGCCTCGGGCGCCCAGCGCAGCCCTCCCCCTTCCGGCCCGCCGCGCGGCGCTTGCACGCTCTCGGAGGAGCGCGCCTCGTTGGCGTGCAGGCCGCACTTGAGGAGCTGCCCCGCCTCGAAGCCGACCACAAAGGTGGACGGGTCGACGGGGGAGAAGGCGAGAGACGCGCCACCGGCCAGGGGCGCCTTACCGCTCCCAAACGGCTCGCGCTCGGCGGCGGCCTGCGCCCGCGGGGCCACGCGGCAGCCCATCACCGGCGCCGCGAGCCGATTGGCGGGGCTCCACACGAGGAGGCGCCCGTCGGAGGAGAGGGAGGTGAGGACGTGGCCGAGCTGCGGTGTGTGCGTCCACGCGAGCTGCAGCACCGGCCACGCGTGCGTGTACTCGGTCAGGCTGCTCTTGCAGGCGAGCGCCTCTCCGCCGGCCGCGCCGAGCCGGAAGAGCATGACGTCGCCGTTGAAGCCGCCGCCGGCGAGGAGGTCGGGCTCGACGCGGTGGAAGGCGAGGGAGACGAGGCAGCAGGGAAGCTGCAGCGTGTGGTCCGCCCTGCTCGGGTCCAGCTGCCGCCGCATCACCGACCACGTGCAGAGCACGGACTCGCTGCTCTCCCAGTCGTTCCGGTCGAGCGGGCCGTAGGCGGCGGCGACCACGCTGCCGGTGGCGTTCCATGAGACGGCGGTGCACGACTCGAGGACGGAGGCGGGCGTGTTCGGCGGTAGGGCGGCGCGGTGCCGCAGCGAGTGCAGGCACGTGGCCACGTCGCGCTCGTCCTCCCAGCTGACGTCATGGTTGTCGAATGCGGTCGTGCCGAGGTTGCGGTGCAGCGCCTCCTCCAGCTCGGGCGTGCTGCGTGCGAGGAATGCGTTGAGCTCGGCCGACTCAACGTAGTAGTCGCGCGCCAGTCGCACCGCCCCACACTCCTCTGCATCCTCTGTCTGCGACGCCCCCTCCCTCACCCTTGGCGCCTGCGTCTTTGCGTGCGCCACCTCGATGGGATCAGTGGCGCAGGCGACGCTGGCCGTCGGTCGCTCCGACCTCCAGTCGGAGGCCAGCGAATGCACCGCGCCCGAGTCCGAGAAATCGGCCGGCAAACGCTGCGCGGCGACCGCCATGTTGGCGGGGCGTGCGCAACGCGCGGGACGCGGGAAGTGGATGAATGCGTTACATCTGCCGAATCATTTCCCCCTTGGGTTTCTTGCCGTCGTTCCTGGGCAGCGAGCTGGGGCGGGGTACCCAAGGTGTGAACCGAATCATCTGCATAGGGGTGTGAATAGAAGGATTTTCTTCTCAACAATCAACCGAATAGTACACCTACCTAGTGGTGCCGCTCTTCATGACGATGGAGTGAGCAGTTCTGCGCGGCGCCGTGTCGAGATGACCTCCTGAGGCGACCTGAGCTGTGGCACAATGCTCAATCAATGGTGGCACGGCTTCGGCTATCTAGCAGCCAGGAGCCAGTCGGCATGCCCTCCTTTTTAGCCTGCTCGCGCACCGGCACCGGCGATACGAACTCTGCGCGCCGCGAGAGCGCAGGAGCGGAGAGCGAGAGGCGAATCTGGGCGACTGTGGAGGAGGCGCAGTTTTCTCGGAGCAACAGTCGGGTAATTGTCACACTGCCGTCCGGGAAGGTCTTCTCTCTCAGCAGGCCGAGCCCCGAGCGCCGTGGCGTCGCGCGCTGCTCACGGGACCACACGGCGGGTGAAAAGATAAATCATGTTGGTAGCAAAAAAGGATCCTCCCATAATACTGACTGGACACGACGTTAGAAGGCGTGGCGATCGTGTCGAGATGAATCTAGATGAGATGTGACGCACACTCACCAAAAATGCGGCGGCGCGTCTCTTCTCGCGGCCTGGTTAGAACTGTGCTCCTCAGCTTGACCCATGCGCATGTCGGGCGCTGCTCTATGCGCGCTCCCAGTCCGGCTCCCTCTACACTTCGTCAGGCCGCCACCGGCATCAGCCCGTCGGTGGTGAGGCTTTGTGGGATCATCTTGGTGATCTTCTTGGGGCCAAAGCGCTCGGCGTACGGCACAAAGGGGGGGTAGATCGCAAAAACGATGCCGAGGGCGACGCACCCCATCGCGGCGCACTGCACGCAAAAGGTGATGCTGACGCCTGCGCGGATGGGTCACGGCGACGTGTCACCCCAAAGGAAGTGTCCGCGTGTGCCGTGGGCGTGACAGCGGGGGCAAAGGCACAGCAAGCGGAGGAGCGTCTGTGCAAATAGGTGCGCTGCTAATGCCGTTGTAGGCCCTGTCCCAGTGCTTCTCGTCGAACGGGTCGGTGACGTCAAAAATGGTGGTGAAGTCTTCGTTGTCGTTGGTCAGCTTTGGGTCCTTCCACATCATCATCCACCCGACGGTGAGCGTCAGGCAGGCAAAGATGCTGACGCCTAGGGGCGCGCAGGCGGCAGAGCGGGTCAGGCACAGCGTTGGCCGAGGGAGGGCGGTGCTGCACTGCTGATGGCTCGCATTTCGGCTAAAGGCGGGGGCCCGCACCTGAGTTGAGCATCTGGACGAGCACGACTTGCGGGTAGGCGAGGTTGATGGCGGACGTCACCAGCTGTGGGTGGGTGGGGACCACGGTAGGCTGAGTCGCGCCCGGGGATACGTTTGTGGTGGGTGGCAGCGGGTGAGCAGAGGCCAGAGGAATTCAATGCGGCGGGCGCCTTGAAGAGCGTCAGTGAGAAGGACATCATGACCATGCAGATGAGCGCGGTCGCGGATGACAGGGCGTCCTTCGACCAGGATCCGTACTCCGTGCCCAACCGCCCATCGACCAAGCAGTTGACCACGCCAGCGTACGCGACCGCCTGCAAGAGACAGGAGGGGAGTGTTCTTCCCTGAACTACGCCCGACAGCCCGCTGAGGGATCCAGCGAATCCATCTATTGCACGGGGCCAGAGCGCCCACCGTCAGAGCGAACGCGGGGATGGCAAAGCAGAAGTCGCCTACGGCAAACTTCTTCAGCAGCGGGGAGGCGTCTCTGATCACGGTCGGCATGATGCGTCGCTCCGGGGCGGGCCCGAGGGCGATTTCGCCCGACCGATTTTTACGTCGATCGCCCCCCCCCCCCACCCCCCAATTCAACTCGCATTCAACTCGGGCGGCGTGAAATGGTTTCCCATGCAGTGCGCCAACTCTCGCAGCGATCAACTCGGGCGGCGTGAAATGGTTCTCCTTTTGCAAAATTTTCGCCAAATCTCGTACCGAATTTATGGCACCTGGTTTCCGTTCGTTCGTTCGTTCGGGCGAACAGTCGTAAGAACGAACATACTACCCGAAAGAGAAAGAGAGAGAGAGAGAGAGAGAGAGAGAGAGAGAGAGAGAGAGAGAGAGAGATAGAGAGAGAGAGAAAGAGAGAGAGAGAGAGAGAGAGAGAGAGAGAGAGAGAGAGAGAGAGAGAGAGAGAGAGAGAGAGAGAGAGAGAGAGAGAGAGAGAGAGAGAGAGAGAGAGAGTACCCGAAAGCGCGAAAGGTGGACTGTGCTGATGATAGCGGGTTTGCGATTGAGGAGCGTCTCCGAAGGGTAGGTATCCTCGCTTCCTCGGGGTAGCGCACCACTAACGCCGCTTCCTCCCGCTGTGATTCTGTGTGAGCTGTGTGTCTTGATTTGCCAACATCTAACCGGCTAAGAAAGAAAGAAAACACGTTATCGTCCCCTGCTCGCTCGATGCTTACTCTGCTGCTGACATCCGCTGGAGTGCTGTCGCGGCGTGCTGTCGTGCTGAGTGGCATCCCTCTCTCCACGGCAGCGTCATCGGCATCGGCCTCCCAGCGGTCGGATCTGGTCGGCGCAGGCAGCAGCGAGCGATGCGAGAGCGGCGACGGCGAGGCGTGCGAGCGGCTGTCGGAAGGAAATCCCTACATCCAGAAGCTTCAGGCTCGCTCGCGCGAAAACCGCGAGAAGAATGCGGCGAAGGTGTGGGACCAGACCGTGAAAACGATGGACTATGACAGCTACTTCTCCACGCTCGACCAGAATATGGTTTTGCTCCCCGACGGCGCGTACAAGCTGCTGTCTGCGGACGAATATTCCCGACTTCGACAGGCCGGGAAGTTAAAGGTGGGCGCGATCGATCGCGTCCTCGAGGAGTAATCGGTCGCACGCCGTGGCGAGCAGCAGGGAGCCACCTGAGAGCACACAGACGCGAGACGCGGTGCCCGGCCCGGTGGCACGTGTCTAAACAGTTATGGCTCACTAATACTGCAGTGAAGCTGTATGTGGCGTAGCTGTGTTTCTTACCTTCATCCATCTGCAAAAAAGTACTTCACTCTCAACCACCTGGGTCACGCGGACCACACAGTTTCGTGACCGTACGTGCAAGTTCAGTGAGGGCGCCGCTGAGGCGACGTCAAGGGGACGCGCGGCGAATGGGAATGGGTGGCCGAATGTGCCCAAGACGTGCGACTGCGAGCGAGTGCTCACTTCTTCGCGGCCGACAGTCTTGCCGCTACAGCCATTGCAGCCGCTCGCGCGGCAACGGCGGCTGCGCTGGGCGGCGGCGGCGGCGGTTGAGACGCCGACTGCACGAGCGGCTGCGGCGGCAGCTGTTGCTGCTGCGTATGTGGCGGCGCGTACTGCTGCGGCGGCGGCGGCGCGTACTGTGGCGGCGGCGGCGGCGGCGCGTACTGCTGCGGCGGCGGCGGCGCGTACTGCTGCGGCGGGAAGGCGTTCAGCCCAGGCGCGCTCGCGCCCGCCTGCGCCCCGCTCAGGCGCGCTGCGGCGGCCTGCGCCGCGAGGAGGGCGGGCGCGCACCCAGATGCGGCGCCGCCCGCGCCGCTGCCGCCCAGCTGCTGCTGCAGCTTGTGCTTCGCGACGAGCTGCGGCGGCGCGAACTCGCCAGGCGGCGCGGCGCAATCGTTCCGCGCCGTCGCTTCGGGTGTCGGCGCGGCGTCGGGCGCGACGGCGTGCGCCGCCTGGCCCGGCGCACGCTGCTGCTTGGCGAGGGCGGCGGGCAGGCCGGAGGCGGCCCAGCGGCGCGAGGCGCGCGCGAGCTGGAGCAAGTCCTCTGGCGGCACCTGCCTCAGTGCGTTGGAGATGGTTGGCGAGTCAGAGCGCGGTGGGCCAGAGCGCGTGCTGGAGCAGGCGGGAGATGTGGGGAGATGTGGGGAGATGTGGGGAGATGTGGGGGCGAGATGGGGCCAGGGCGCGTGCTGGAGCAGGCGGGCGCCACCTGCCGCGCGGTGAGGAGGGAGCGGACGAGGTCGACGGCGGCGTCCTCCTCCTTGCGCGTGAGCAGCGTGTACGCGGTCCCGTCCTCGGCGCCGGCGCGGCCCGTGCGGCCGATGCGGTGCGTGTGGTCGTCGAGTCGCTTGGCCGCCTCGAAGTTGACGACTGTCTTGATGGCGGGGATGTCGAGCCCGCGCGAGGCGACGTCGGTGGCGACGAGGATCGGCGCTGCCCCGCGCTTGAAGCGCGAGAGCGCCTCGTTCCGCTCCGCCTGCGTCGTGTCGCCGTGGATGAGAGGGAGTCGAGGTCTAGCCGAGGTCCAACCAGGTCTAGCGGAGGTCTAGCCGAGGTCTGGCCGAGGGCTGGCCGAGAAGGTGGCCTGCGTCTTATCGCCGTGGATCGCGTCGACGCGCGCGCGGCACAGCTCGCTCAGCCGGCGGGCGAGCGCCTCGGACCCCGCCTTTGTGGCGAGGGGAGGGGGAGGATTCCTGTCAATGATAATTATTGTGGAGAGGGGAGGGAGAGCCTTTGTGGAGAGGGGAGGGAGAGGAGTGGCTTGCGGGGAGTGTCGAGGGGTGAGGGAGGGTGGGGGGGCCGCCTTGGTCGACGTGAAGACGAGGACCGAGCCGAGGCCGGTGAGGTGGCCGAGCCTATATGGGGGAGGTATGGGGGAGGTATGGGGGAGATAGGGGGAGCAGCGGCCGGTGAGGGTGCCGAGCCGAGTCGAGAGCCAACCCCACTTGGCACCCTCCGAAGGGAGCACCTGGGGGAGGGGGAGGGGGAGGGGGAGGGGGAGGGGGAGGGGGGGAGGGGAGGGGCTCTCTCTCCCGGTGGCCTCCTCAACGGGTAAGCAGCCGCGCGCTGCAGAACGGCGGACGAGGCGAGTGCGGCGCCTCGACGATCTGCGAGACGTCTGCCGCGGCGTCGCCCGCCTCTCCGATGGTCAGCCGGACGGGCTCGTGGAGGGCGTCGCGCGCGAGCGCCTCGAGGGCGGGGCGGAGGGTTGACTAGTATGTTAATGAGTACTCATTCGTGTAATTATTACTAATTAAGATACCTCGAGGGCGGGGCGGAAGGTTGCGGAGAAGAGCAGCGTCTGCCGGTCGGGCCGCACCTGGCCGAGCAGGCTGGTTAGAATGGATCATGTAGTTATAATAGAACAGCTCATGAATGGTGACGCACCTGCCCGAGCAGGCTGCGCAGCTGCGGCTCGAACCCCATCGAGAAGAGACGGTCCGCCTGGACTCGTACCAACTAGTGTGGACTCGTAGTGTGGACTCGTAGCCCCACTCAGACCCGTCGAGGAGAGGTGCGGGCTGTGCCTCGTCCACCACCACAAAGGTCGCCCGCCTGCAGCAGACCGGCCGCCGCGTCACAACACGCGCCCTCCCCCTCCCTCCCTCATTCTCTCGCTCCCTCTCTCGCTCCCTCCCCCTCCCTCTCTCCCTCCCTCTCTCTCTCCCGCTCTCTCTCTCTCTCTCTCACCCGAGCGTGAGCCCGCCCTTGGCCTTGCACATCTCGAGCAGCCGGCCCGGCGTCCCAACCACAACCTCGGCACCACCCTTCAGCTCCTTGAACTGCTCGAACCTAGGGAAGGGTCCGAGACAGTTCCGAGAAGGTTCCTAACCCTTCAGTTCCTTGAACTGCTCGAACCTAGGGAAGGGTCCGAGACAGTTCCGAGAAGGTTCCTAACCCTTCAGTTCCTTGAACTGCTCGAACCTAGGGAAGGGTCCGAGACAGTTCCGAGAAGGTTCCTAACCCTTCAGTTCCTTGAACTGCTCGAACCTAGGGAAGGGTCCGAGACAGTTCCGAGAAGGTTCCTAACCCTTCAGTTCCTTGAACTGCTCGAACCTAGGGAAGGGTCCGAGACAGTTCCGAGAAGGTTCCTAACCCTTCAGTTCCTTGAACTGCTCGAACCTAGGGAAGGGTCCGAGACAGTTCCGAGAAGGTTCCTAAGCCTTCAGCTCCTTGAACTGCTCGCACTTGGAGACGCCGCCGAAGAGACCCGCGCACCGCACGCCGACCCCCTTGCCCAGCTTGCGCACCTGCCGCACGATCTGCTCGGCCAGCTCGTGCGTCGGCGCGACGACGAGGACGATCGGCCCCTCCCCCTTGGCAAGGTGCGGCTGGTGCGCCACGTGCGTCAGGAGGGGGAGGGCGTACGCCGCCGTCTTGCCGGAGCCCGTCGCGGCGATGCCTGCTCTCGGCTCCTCTTGATCAGTCATAAGTGACTACTTACTTGATAGCGGCCATCCCGACTCGCGGCTCATCTCGGGTAGACTCGGGGATCGCGCCGCCGTCTCGCCGCCGTCTCGCCGCCGCACGTCGCGGCGATACCGATCGTGTCGCGGCCGGGGAGCGCAAATCTCAGCGGATCTCGGGAGATCTCGGCGAGTCTCGGCAAGTCTCGACCGATCATGTCGCGGCCGGAGAGGGCGACCGGCAGGGCGACGCACTGGATCGGGGTCGGCGCCTCGTAGCCGGCCTAGGGAAGGTTCCGAGAAGGTTCCGAGAAGGTTCCCAAGCCTACGGGGTCGGCGCCCTCGTAAGCCAGCCTTGCGGACGGCGCTCGCCAGCTCGGGCAGCAAGCCTGCCTCGTCGAAGCGGCGGAGCGGGCGCGGCACCTGGCAGGAGAGAGCGGCCGCGCGGCGGTGTGAGGCGGCAGCGGCGGTGAGGCGGCAGCGGCGGTGAGGCGGCAGCGGCGGTGAGGCGGCAGCGGCGGTGAGAGGCGGCAGCGGCGGTGAGAGAGGGCAAGTGCGGCATTGCGTGCGGCGGACGTTGTGGCGATGGGTGTTGGATACAAGTAATCGCGCGCGCCTCGAAACCACGGCATGTGACGCCGAGCCGGCGGCGGACGTCGCCGAGCTGCGCGTCGCTCATCGCCGTGACGGCTCGCGCCTCGGAGTAGAAGCACCTGGGCAGGGGAGGGGAGGGGAGGGGAGGGGAGTGGGAGTGGGAGGGGGAGGGGAGGGGAGGGGAGTGGGAGTGGGAGGGGAGGGGAGGGGGAGGCGGGTCCGGGCTGCGGTGGTGCGGGCTGCGCACTTTTCGAAGGGCGGGTAGTCGACGGCGGAGTGGTCGACAGGAGGGAGAAGCTCGAGCTGCTTCCCCCTCTGGTCCTTGAGCTGCCTGCGCGGCCCGGCGCCTGCCCCGCCGCCCTCCGCCCCCTCCCCCTCCTCCTCCGACCCTCCCTCCCCGAAGGCCTCCATGAAGGACGCCACAGGCTCCTCCGCCTCGTCACACTGCTTTGGCACCGAGGCGCGAGGCGCTGCGGCGGGCGCCGCGGCGAGCCGACGGGCGTTTCCCGCCATGAAGGCGTCCAGAGGATCCTCCTCCTCCTCCTCCTCCTCCTGCTGCTGCTGCTGCGGCGGCGGCGGCGGCTGCTGCTGCCGCTGCGCGGCGGCCGGTGCCGAGCCAGCACCGCCGCCGAGCTGACGCATGTACGCGTCGAGCGGGTCGTCGTCGTCCACTGCGCCTGCACGGGCCGCCTTGGCGGGTGGCTCGTCCTCCTCGTCGAAGTACTTCTCGTCATCCTCATCCGAATTGTCTCCTCCTCTGCCCGAGCGCTTGCGACTACCGCGCGCGGCTGGTGGATGCCAGGTGTAAGCTTCACCTTTGGAGGCGGTGTCAGTGGACTCGCCGCGCACAAAGCTGCTGCCACCGAAACCGGAGCCGAGGCCGGCGCGCGACGAGCTGCCGAGGCCAGCGCGCCGCATCGGCGCGGCAAAATTACAGAATGCACTGCTCCGTGCCGCTCGCTCGCCGCTGCGCGGGACATGGGCGCCGATGCGGCTCGCGCTCTCTCGGCCTGCCTCCGCCTCGCGGCTCGCTGAGCACGCCGTGGGTCCGCCTGCCTGGTGCAGCGCTGCCCGCTCGTTGCGCTGCACAAAGCTGCGAGAAGCAGGGGGCCCTCCTGAGCTGGAGCATTGTGCAGCGCGGCTGCGAGAGCTCGACGGCGCCTGTGCTGTGGTGTGAGAGCCTGATGGGTGGCAACCTCCTGCTGCATCGACATGCGCAGTAGACTGCTCTCCGGTCCGGTGCCGAGGCATGCGGGTTGGCGAATGGCGCCAGCTTCTCAACGCTGTCCTCGGCGTCGTGCAACATGTCGCAATACTTCTGCGGCGATGAATGGCGCGCGGCGCGCCGGGTGCGTCGTGCCGCGCGTGGAGTGGGACATTTTAGCGACCGGGTAAGCTGAAACATGAAACGTGGGAGACTGGGTAAACTGGTTTCACGGAATCGGAAATCGCGCTAAGCAGGAAAATATCGTTGGCCGGGTAATCTGCGAGGCGAATCTCAAAAATTCCAAAATCGAAAATGTTGTTGTTTGTTAAAATGTGTGCACGTGGGTACCCCGATTTTGTTTTCTTTTTGTCAAGTGTGCCCAGAAATAACAAACCAGGTGCAGGTCTCGAGGCCCGACGCTAAATATCAAGCTCGACGTCGGCACCGCCCGTGCAAAATGCGCCTGCGGGCGCGGGGTCGGACCCTCCCAGATCACAGAGATCACGCACACCGGACACCCTCCTAGCAGACACGGGGCGGCAACCCCATCCGAAGCGACCCTCGTCGCGGTCGGACGGTGGGGGAATTCGCATGGGCTGATATGCTCGCTCGACAAAATGCCGCGCAGCAGCCCGATATCGCACGCCGAGGCCTCACGCCGTGACCCGCGACGCACTCGCGCGCCTCTCCTTGCCACTGAGCCCGCTCGCCGCCGCCGCCCTACGCCGCCTCCGCCCCCTCGGACCCATCCCCCATCGCCTCCTCGTCCATTTGGTGCTCCGCCTCCTCCTCGCCCGCTTGTCGGAGCGACTCGTCCGCGGTCATGATTTCTTCAAACGAGACCTGGCCGTCCTGGTCGAGGTCGTACGTCTCGAAAAACTCCTCAATCTCCTCCTCCTCGGGCGCGTCCGCCATTTGCTGCACCTCCTCGCGCGTGATGAAGCCGTCGGCCGGGTTGACGTCGATCGCGGCAAACTCCTCCCGCGCATCCTCAATCTCCTCCTCGCTGTGCGGCGGCACGTCGTCGGGATCCTCCTCCTCGTCGACGGTGGGCGCGCACGCTATCGGCGACGCGAGGGCCGCCAGCAGAGCTATTAAGAGGAGCTTGCGGAGGGACAACATGGTCCAGCCGAGAGAGGGAAGGGGACCTGTTCAGAGGGCGCGTCAGAGAGCGCGTCAGCCCTCGCACGTTCTTTTCTATGCAGATTTTCTTCTTTTTAGGTAAGCGGTTAGTGGTAATGAATTTGGAGTGGTCATGCCACATGCGGGGTCGATTGAGTCCTTGCTTTCCTCTCCGCCCTCCACCCTCCAGAGAACCCTACGGCCTCACCTCGCCACGGTGATGCCCTGAAAAGATCGTGCGGTCGTCAAGCTGCAGAACATGTGCATGCCAGCGCCTATGACGCTCAAGGAGTGAGGCGCGGAGCGCCGCGCGCGGAGCGCGCCCCCAAGAAAATTTTGAGGGTTGTGGAGGGCTAGATTCGATTTCTATGTTTAACACACCAGTGAGGGAGGGCGAGACGATCGAGGGGTCCCGTACCATGCGGAATCGACCCTATCCAGTGCTCAAGTGCTCAAGAGTTTGACTCTCGGCCCACCCACAGGCCCAATTTCAAGTGGCGGCGCCGCTCCGCACCTACCCAGCGGCGCGCTCCGCGCGTGCTCTGCGGCAGTGCTACTGCATCTTCCGCTGGGTCATCCCGGAGTCACCCCCCGCCCACCCCCACGGCCTGCGGAGCGCGTCGCGCGTTTCTTTTTCTTGAAATTATTTTTTCGCTCTTGTGACCGCAACTTGATTGAGCCGCGCGCCCGACCCGATCCCCAACTCAAAGAAAGAAAGAAAAACAGACAACCCAAGGGAGGGATGGGAAAGAAAGAAAGAAAGAAAACGGGAAACCCAAGGGAGGGATGGGAGGACGGCACGCCGCCACCACACAGGGATTTTAAGGAGGGATGGGAGGACGGCACGCCGCCACCACCCGGGGATTTTATTTGGAGCATGTGGTGGTGATCAGAGTGGTCTGACCGTGTGGAATGGTCCTGGTCTCGGCCCTCTGTAGTCTCGTGAGGCGTCCCTCTTCCCTCTTCTGCAGAGGGATGGTCATCTGAACCCGAAGATCGGTGCCCAGCAAGTGTGAGTGGTGAGCCGCGTGCACGGCTCTGCGGTATTGCTGACCGCAGGTGAGGCTGTAAAGCCATCCTCAGTCCGAGGCTGACATATATGTAGAAGGTATTCAGAGTACGAAGGTGTGGTGTCACACCGGTGGAAGAATGGCCCCAGTTGCACCGAGTTGTGGTGTCACAACAGTAGAGAGGTCGACTGTCTCGCGGCGCGGCGGCCCCACGAAAGCAGTCGGGAGACTATTACGTGCCAATATTTGGGCGCCTATTCGGCGCCCGACGGAGGTGCCAATATTAGGGATCTAGGTGGCGAGACGTGCCACTGCACAGGGTGTGGGAATATAGGGATATAGGTAGACTATTCATCACTGTGGGGGGGAGAGAGAGTGATAATAGGGGTGTTGAGGTGGGGCTGGTGGAGGTGATTCTCCGGGTCAGTCTGGAGGTCATTCTCCACCACCTCCTGCGACAGAGCACTTGGAGTGCAGTTATTAACCTCACTCACATCCAGGGCCGGGGAGCTAAGAAGCGCACCCAGCGAGCCGGATGATCGGTATCGGGTTACGGGCTAGAGAGCCCTAGCCCCGGGGGTGCGCGTTCGCAGGGAAAGGGCCTTAAAGTAAACACGGGTCTCCGAGGGTTAGTCCGCGCTCCAGGTTTCCCCTAGCAGCGGAGCGCCCCCTCTACTCGGAGCTAATAAACACCAGACACGCACACGACGTACATCCCCAACTCAGACAGCCGCACGGAGCTTTGTCGGTCTTTTTCTCGCGATGTCCACCCCGCCGGCGCCGCTCGCGCCGCTCGCGCCGCACCACCGACGGTTACCCCAGCTGCTGCCCAAGCAGGTCGAGGCCTTGGCTGGGCAGCGCGTCATCGCTGTCTCGGCGGGGAACGTCCACAGTCTCGCCCTCACCGCCGACGGTGCCGTCTGGAGTTGGGGCAATGGAGAGGAAGGCCAGCTGGGCCACGGCGACGAGGAAGGCCAGCTGCTGCCCAAGAAGGTCGAGGCCTTGGCTGGGCGGCGCGTCGTTGCTGTGTCGGCTGGAGGCTACCACAGCCTCGCCCTCACCGCCGACGGCGCTGTCTGGAGCTGGGGCGATGGAGGGCACGGCATGTTGGGCCACGGCGACGAGGAGGACCAGCTGCTGCCCAAGCAGGTCGAGGCCTTGGCCCGGCAGCGCGTAATCGCTGTGCTGGCGGGAGAAGACCACAACCTCACCCTCACCGCCGGTGCCGTCTTTACCTGGGGCAAAGGCGAGCGCGGGCCGGCTGCTGCCCAAGAAGATCGAGCGTGGGCGCCGGGGCAGTGAGCATGTGGGTGCGAGGGGCGCGTCCTGGCCATCGCAATGTGGGTGCAGTCACGGGACCAGTGGGCCAACCCTCCGGCCGCACCTGAAGCACCGGCGTTGTGGGGCCCGGCAGGCGAGGCCGTGGCGGGAGTCGAGACGTGCGTCTGCGAGACAGACGTCTTCGCCATCTTGGGGACTGGAGCGGCCGCACACTGCTCGGTACCCCCCCTGCACATCTAAAGTCATGGCCGACCCCCCCAGCAGCAGCGTTCTGCTGCTGGGGGGGTCGGGACCCCCCCCCCAGCAGCAGCGCTCTGCTGCTGGGGGGGTCGGGACCCCCCCCCTAGCAGCAGGGATGACTTTAGATGTGCAGGGGGGGTACCGAGCAATGTGCGGCCGCTCCTGCCGAGAGCATCTCGGATTCGAGTCGGCGCTCCGGTGACTCGGCGACGAGTGCCAACGACTCCTGTTGCTGCATGGCTGCGTCACGGTACATCTGACTGAGCGCGATTGGGCCGGGACCTTGCGACTGAGGCGGGATCGCCACGCCGTCGGTCTCGCCCAGGAGAGCGTCAAGCCACACGGGATCGGGGGTTGCTCATAGTTTCGTCGGAATTTAGGCGGCGTCCGCGGTGGATAGCTTAGTAGCGACTTGTGGTACTTGACGAGGCCCTACTTGATTAAGCCGCGCGCCCGATCGCCCCCAACTCAAGACCAGGGGCAGCAGGCTCACCGAGCAGGCGCCGTCTTCTTCTCCGCGCTGGGAGTTTGGGGTGTGTCGATGTCCATTACCCCGCCGCGCCGCTCGCGCCGCCTCGCCGCCCCCGCCTCCACCGCCGCTCCCTCGCCGAGCAAGCCGCCGCCCGCCCGCCTCCTCGACCTTCCCACGGAGCTCCTCGAGCGCGCCCTCTCTCGCTGCGAAAGCCCCGTCGACATCGCTCGCGTTGCGGCCGTCTCGCTGCTCTTCCACGCCTCGCTCGCGGTGGAGGCCATCCGCTTGTGGGCGCAAGAGCGCGGCTACGTGCTTCCGGCGCAGCCAGAGGGCGAGGGCTGCGCCGTGCGGTGGCTGTGCTTCGCTGCGCTGCTGTGCGAGTCCAACCCGCCGGCGAGGGCGGCGGGAGGCGATCGGCACAGCATCTTCATCGACGGCGAGGGGCGGCTCTCGTCGTGCGGGTCAGCGGCAACGGAGGGCGAGGAGGAGGAGGACGACGAGGAGGAGGAGTTTCCAGGCCTTCTCGGCCACGGCGAGGGCGTGGCGCGGCTCAACACACCGACCCGCCTCCCGTCGGCGCTGGGCGGCGAGCGCGCCGTGAGCGTGTCGGTTGGAGCCGGGCACAGCCTCGCCCTAACCGTCGGCGGCGCCGCCTGGAGCTGGGGCTTTGGTGGATGGAGTGGCCGGTTGGGCCACGGCGGCCAGCAGCCCCAGTGGCAGCCGAAGAAGATCGAGGCCTTTGCGGGGCGGCGCGTTGTTGCTGTGTCGGCTGGAGAGAGCCACAGCCTCGCCATCACCGCCGACGGCGCGCTCTGGAGCTGGGGCAATGACTACCCTGGCCAGCTAGGCCACGGCGACCAGCAGGACCAGTGGCTGCCCAAGAAGATTGAGGCGTTGGCTGACCAGCGCGTCGTCGCTGTCTCGGCTGGAGGCATGCACAGCCTCGCCCTCACCGCCGACGGAGCTGTGTGGAGCTGGGGCGAAGGAAACTTTGGCCAGCTGGGCCACGGCGACCCGCAGGAGCAGCTGCTGCCCAAGCAGGTCGAGGCCTTGGCTGGGCAGCGCGTCATCGCTGTCTCGGCTGGATATCGCCACAGCCTCGCCATCACCGCCGACAACGCTGTCTGGAGCTGGGGCGCAGGATTCTTTGGCCAGCCGGGCCACGGCGGCCAGCAGCGCGAGCTGCTGCCCAAGAAGGTTGAGGCCTTGGCGGGGCGGCGCGTCGTCGCTGTCTCGGCAGCGTACAGCCACAGCCTCGCCCTCACCGCCGACGGAGCCGTCTGGAGCTGGGGCTCGGGAAGCTTAGGCCGGCTGGGCCACGGCGACGACGAGGAGCAGCTGCTGCCCAAGCAGGTCGAGGCCTTGGCTGGGCAGCGCGCCGTCGCTGTGTCCGCGGGACGCGATCACAGCATCGCCCTCACCGCCGGTGCCGTCTTTACTTGGGGCAAAGGCAAGCGCGGCTGCCTTGGCCACGGAGAGGACCGGTCGAACCAGGTGCTGCCCAAGAAGATCGAGGCGTGGGCGCCGGGGCGGTGAGCAGGAGGGTGTGGGTGCGGGGGGCGCATTACCCGCCTGAGGCTGAGCCAAGTGTTGTTTCGTTCGTGGTGGATGGGCCCACATATTGGCACTCTTTGAGCGGCGCGTGGCGCGGTGGGGGCTCCTGTGCACACTCTGTCTTGGTGTGGAGGTGCGAGGGTTGCCCCCGCCCCTCAAAGCGCCCCCACTTTGCGTGTGTAGAAGTTTACCTGATGAGACCCCGGCTCTCTCTCGTCTCTGGACTCTGTGCCGCGCTGTGTGCCCCTTCTTGTCTCTCGCTACCTCTAATTATCACTGTCATTTGGAGATGGAGCCAGCCAACGCAAGGGGCCCGACTCGTCAACCACGGCCATATCGACTCGCTAATGTAAACACACGGCCTCGCTCCCCCGGCCTTGAGCAAGGGAATATGAAGAGTATCGCTGTGCCCAGCACGGACGCCGTCAAAAACAGGCCGGCTGTGGCGGAAGCCTCAGAGAGGACCTCCACCCAGCCCTTCCGGTGTCGTTGCGTGCAAGTGAAGAGACCGGAGCGGAGTGTGCTCGGAGGGCTCGTGTGCATACTTGCGCCTGCACAAGGCAAGCCGAACCCGCCGGATACGCACTGACCTACGGGGTCGCCCGGATTGAAGGCCATCTCACGGCCAGACATCGCAGTGTAGCCGGCGGGGCACGCGTCGCTCAGGTCGCACGTCGGAGCATACGTGCAGCAGGTGGGCGTGTTGTTGACGTGTATTCCGGGAATTGACCCCGGGCTGGCCGTCGGGACAACGGGGCTGAGGCAGCCAGCCGTCCTCGCTGGTCCAACCAGTGTCTGAACCGCAGACCCACGGCCGTCGCCGGACGCAGTCGAATCCGTGGACCATTTCCGCGGTCTTCCATTGGACATGCGACCACATCGCGAGAGGGTTACGCGGATTGCTCGCCTGGGAGCCGACCGGCAGCGGCCCCGGCCCCGGCCCCAAAGGGGTACGGTCTGGCTCCGGCGACGGCTCTGGCTCCGGCCAGTAACTCGCGTAGTCTGAGCTCCAGCAGGTATCAGCAGTGAGTTTCACCGCCAGTTATCTGCGCCTCCGTTCGTCGCTCTCGTACTTGATCGTCAGGCCGTGCTCTCACGTCCGCCGGAGCTACCTCGGCTATCGGCACCATTTTACAAGTTTGACCCAATGACCGCCGACATGGCAATGTCGCTCGGCGCTCGCTGGCTCCGTGGATGCTTGTGCTGCGGAGCAATCCAGGCGCACTTTGGCACCCGGCGGCAACGACTTGCGGCGTCAGCGTTCGAACGGTTGTGTTGATTTGCTCTTGCTCCGCGGTATCTAGCCGGCGCGCTCCGCGCGGGTGTCCAGCTAGCGCGCTCCGCCCGTATGTCCAGGTAGCACCAGCGCGCTCCGCGCGCACCATATCTCAGTGCCTATGCTTATAGCCACTAAAAGCTCGTTTCTGCAGCTTGGACGCCACGGTGATGCCCTGAAAAGATCGTGCGGTCGTCAACGGCGCAGCCGCCTCCCACGCGTTCGTCGCGGGGTCGTATCGCTCAAGCGAGCTGAGGGCCTCGTTCTCGTCGTTGCCGCCCATAACGTACAACTTGCCATTGAGTACCGCAGCTGCGAGGTTTGCGCGAGCCGCCGCCATCGGCGCCACCGCCTCCCAGGCATCCAGCGCCGGGTCGTACCGCTCCACCGACGCGAGCTGAGGCGGCCGTCGTCGTCGTTGTAGCCTCCCACAGCGTACAGCTTGCCGTCGAGCACAGCGACGCCGACAGCGCTCCTCGCCGCCATCATCGGCGCCACCGCCTTCCACGCGTTCGTCGCCGGGTCGTACCGCTCGACTGAGCTGAGGTCGCTGCCGTTGTAGCCGCCGTTAGCGTACAGCTTGCCGTCGAGCACCGCCATGGTGTGATACCCGCGCGCCTCCGCCATCGGCGCCACCGCCTCCCACGCGTCCGCCGCCGGGTCGTACCGCTCCACCGAGGTGAGGAAGCCACCGTCGTACCCACTCCCCCGCCCGCCAACAGCGTACAGCTTGCCGTCGAGCACCACCACGGCGTGATTCTCGTGTGGTGTCGCCATTGGCGCCACAGCCTCCCACGACTTCGTAGCCAAGTCGTACCGCTCCACCAGGTTGGAAGCTGCGCCTTCCGCCTCCTCGTTTTGGCCGCCCGCCGCGTAGAGCTTGCCATCGAGGACCGTCATGCGTTCAATCCGTGCCGTCGGCATCGGCGCCATCGCCCACGCGTTTGTTGAAGGGTCGTACCGCTCCAGCGAGTTGACAGTCCCACCCTCGCTGTCGTGGCCGCCGAACACGAGCAGGCGCGGCCTCTCGCGCTTCTTCAGCGTCTCCTTCCAGCCGCGGCGCCACGCGCGGCACGTCCCCTTGGCGGCGTGCTCCTTGGTCGGCAGCTCGGCGAGGATGTGCGGGGCGAGGTCCGGCGAGAGAGAGGAGTACCTCGGAGAGCACCCACTCGGGCTGCTCCACGAGCCGTGCGGCGTGCTCCTCCGCCACGCGCATTGCGGCGGCGCTCCAGAGGGGCGCCTGCGCCTCGATGAAGGCGACGAGCTGCGAGAGGCCACGGAGACAGGCGGGCGCCGATGCGGTGGGAGGCCATCGGCGGGGTCAGCAGAGTCTTGAGGAGCGATTTTCTTTTGGGGAAAAGGCGAATCTTCTTTTCTTTCCAGGCCGCTTCGTTCGTAGTGCCAGTGGTGCGGGTGATTCTTTCTGTGCTAAAATTCTTTCTGGTGTGGTGAGCCGGTGTGTGTGCCAGTCCGCGCCAGTCCGCGTCCTTGTCGTGCCAGTGTGCTGTGAGAGAGGCTTGTATTTTAAGAATGCGGGGGATAAAATTCTTTCAGTGCGCGCCAGTCCAGTTCCCAGTGTTGTGCGAGGAATTTTTTTCTAAAATCCTTTTCTTCGCGCGCGAATTCTTCTGAACCCGCCATGGGCCCCCGCAAGCGACGACGCTCTGGTGGCGACGCGTCCAGGCAAACGCGCCTGGCTGCCGCCCCGGCCGCCTCCGAGGCCGGGCCGCCAGCCGCGGACGCCGCCTACGTCGAGGTTGCCGTCTCGCCGCTGCAGCCGCTCGCCTTTCTCGGCTCGGCGGAGCTCCGCGTGGTGCAGGGCTCGCTCTGCGTCCTTGGCTCGCACTTGAGCGCCGACTCGGGCTGGTGTGCCGTGCACTCGCCCGCCGGAGGCTTGCCACTGGCGCTGCAGGCGCGTCGGGTAGATGTCGGGTAGATGTCCCACCGACACGGCGCGAGGCAGCCCGAGAGACCGACCCACCGCCGCGCCGAGAGACCGACCCGCCGCCCGCGCCCGCCGCAGACCCTCTCCTCGGTCTCTGCGAGCGCGACGGTGCATGTGCGTGCCATCGACCCGGCGCCCGAGCACCTCGCCGCCAGCAGTCCGGACGCACCCGCGGCTCCCGCCGACTGCAGCGAGTCTGCCGCTAGCGGCGAGGCGGCGGCAGACTCGGAGGCGGCAGAGCCGGGCGGCGGTGCGGCGGCTTGTGTGGCGGCGGAGGTGGCTGCAGCCGTGCTATACCCTGGTGCCGCACTCTCGCCTGTAGGGCCGCTGCCGGACCGGCCTCGCGCGCTGCTGGAATCGCTCGTCGAGGAGGAGGAGGGCGAGGAGGAGGAGTGCGAGGAGGGCGAGGAGGAGGGCGAGGAGGGCGAGGAGGAGGGCATGGGCGAAGAGGTGGAGGAGGCGGAGGAGTGGGCTGGCGAGGCGGACGGGGAGCGGGCGGCCGCAGCGGCGGCGGAGCAGGCGGACGGCCCCGGTGCGGCCAGCCTTGCCGAGCCGTCTCCCGCAGCTGCGGCTGCGCCTGGCGTCTCCGGCGAAGAGGCCGCACCCGCCACCGGCGCGGAGGCGTCAGCGCCGACGGCGGTGGCGGACGCGCTCTGCTCGTCTCTGCGCCTCCAGCTCCTCCCGCCCACCGCCGCCGGACGCGTGTGCCGGCTCGGCGCGCTCCTGCCATGCGGCTGGGAGGAGGGGGTCGAGGCCGCGCTGCGCCACGTCGGCGAGCGGTCGGCCGGCGGGCGAGGGGGAGGGCCGGCGGTGGTGGTGGTGGTGGGAGCGCGGAACAGCGGCAAGTCGAGCTTCCTCCGCCTCCTCGCCAACGCAGTCCTCGCCAACGCGGCGCTCCGGCGCCCCTCTGGCCCGCCCGCAGTGGGGCTGCTCGACTGCGACGTCGGGCAGCCAGAGCTCGGTGAGAGAGATGCGGCGAGAGATGCGCCGAGAGATCGGCACCGAGGTTGCCCGGACAGCCCTGAGCTGCTCGGCGGGAGCCCGCCGCACCCCCCTCCCCTCTCCCGCCTCCCCCTCCTCCGCTGCTCGTGCCGCTGCGCAGGCCCGGCCGGACTCCTCTCCCTCCGCACCCTGCACGAGCCTCTCCTCGGCCCTCCCCTCGCCCACCGCCGCGCGGCGCACGTCGCCGCCGACGCGGCCGTCTGCTTCGGCGCCGCGTCGCCCGCCGCCGACCCGCGCGCCTACGTCGCCGCCGCAGCCCACCTCGCGACGGTGCACGCGGCCGCCGCCGCCGCCGCCGCCGCCGCCCACGCCGCCGGCGAGGGCGGCGAGGGAGCGCCTCCTCTGCTGGTCAACACGTGCGGCTGGGTGCAGGGCCTCGGCGCGTGGCGCATCTCCCCATATCTCCCCATATCTCCCCATATCTCCCCATATATCCCCATATCTCCCCATATCTCGGCGCGTGGACCAACCCGCTGCGCCAGGCCTGCGGGTGGCGCGCCCCCTCAACCCGCACTCGCCCCGCCCCGCAGGCCTGCAGCTCCTCACCGACCTCGTCGCCACGCTGCGCCCGACGGCGCTGCTCGTCCTCGAGCGGGCCGACGGCGCGGCGCCCTTCCCGCTCGACCACTTGCTGCGCGGCTGGCGCGCCGAGGAGGCTACGGCCGCCGCCGCGCCGGCGCCGCCCCCCGCCGTGCTTCGCGTGCCTGCGCTCCAGCCGACCGACTGGCCTGCCCCGCCCGGGGGGGGGCGGGCGGAGCCGCCGCCGTCGGCGTCCGACGCGCGCGAGATGGTGCGCTCCCCTCCTCACCCGCGCAGCGCCGCCTCACCCCCGCCCGGCTCCGCCGAGGGACGCCCCTTCTTCTGACGAAGCCGCTCTCGACCCGGCAAAGGAGCGCAGCCCCTCATCCTGCCCGACTTCTGGGGGGTGCCGCTTTCGCCCAGGGCAGCCCCGACGCTAAATATTAGAGTACTCGCCCCCCCGCCGGACCTCCACGCCC
>NW_005198751.1:544438-593689 GCF_000372725.1 Emiliania huxleyi CCMP1516
CCCTCCAAGCAGAGGTCAGGTCTCTCTTTATCGGACGAGGGGAGAGGGGCCCCATTTGCTCTCACCTTGCATCCGCGTGAGTACGTGTCTGGCGCGGATGATCAGGGCTCCAGGGCTCGAGTTACGTGTGAGTTGCAGAGCCCCCCCCCCCCCCCCGTGCGTGCCGCCCCACGCGCATACTCTTTAATCACTCGACTGTTGAGCAGCTGACGACGGCCCATCGACTAGGCGCTGCTCGCCTACTTTGAATGGATGAATGAATTAATTAACCCATCGACTAGGCGCTGCTCGCCTACTTTGGCGCGCTGCCGCGCGGTGTGCGGGGCCTCCCACCCAGCAGCCGCGGGTACGCCTCCGCACCCTGGCAAGCGGCCATCTCGCGCCTGCTCCGCGAGCCCCCGCTGGCGGCGAGGCTGAGCGAGCTCGAGGTGCGGCTGCTGCACCAGCCGCCGCTGCCCGAGGGCGAGCTGCTGCGCTCGCTCAACGCAGCGGTCGTCGGGCTCGCGGCGCGGGGCGGCGAGGGGGAGGCGGATGAGTGCCTCGGGCTCGGCATCGTGCGCGCCGTCGACCCCGCGAGCGAAAGCTTGCTCCTCGTCACGCCCGTGCCGCCCGCCGCGCTGGCCCGGGCGGCGGTGTTGCTACGCGGCTCGCTCGAGCTGCCGGTGGCGCTGCTGCAGCCGACGCCGCTCACGCCCGCGTCGCCCTACCTCGGCGCCAACGCGCTGCGCGGCGCTGGCGCGGGCAACAAGCAGATGCGCTCGCGGAACAACATCAAGCGGGCGAGCACGCCGCGGGGCTGAGGGGCAGGGGCGGTTCATCGTCGTGTGTGTACGGTCACTCGATACGGTCACGGGTGGCTGAAAGAACTGAAAGAGGGGGTCAGATGTGTCACAGTGATAACTGATATCTCAGACTGACCAGTGTCCCCGGGAGTGTGCAGTGCAGTGAAACACTGAAAACGAAGCTGTGAACGAAGTGTGCGCCGCGCGCGCCCGGACGACTGGGCGTGGTGGGTCTCGCTCGCCTTTTCGTTTTTTCGGACGCTTCTGAGTTCTGACTTCTGTAAGAAACACGACGTAAACACACAACCCCTGAAAGAGCAAACTGTAAGACATGGCAGTCGCGCTGCCTCGGCTGCGTACAAGTGGGCAAAGAGAGAGAGTGGGAAACGGGCGCGGGCGACGCGCTCAAAGTCTGCTGTGCGGGCACAAAGGCAACTCGCTTAAGATCTCCATGCTGCATGCAAGTGGAGTACACCGACCGCTCAGGTCAGTCGCCAGGACTGTACGCCGGCGACGTCGGGCTGTAGGCCGGCGACGTCGGCGAGTACGCCGGCGACGTCGGCGAGTACGCCGGCGACGTCGGGCTGTACGCCGGCGAGGTCGGGCTGTACGCCGGCGACGTCGGGCTGTACGCCGGTGACGTCGGGCTGTAGGCCGGCGAGGTCCTATAGGGTGCAAACCATCCGGGCGTGAGAACGAGTGGGACTCCGTCGCGTCTTCCCGCGGCGAGAAGGCGCACGGGCTGTACGCGGGCGAGGTCGGCGAGTACGCCGGCGACGTCCTACAGTGCAACCCATCAAACGTGCGAACGAGTGGGACTCGGATCGTGCCGTCTCGCCGAGTGAGGAAACGCACGGGCTGTACGCGGGTGACGTCGGCGAGTACGCCGGAGAGGTCCTGCGAACAAACCACTCGTGAGGCGAGAGGGTCTCGGAGGCGCGCTTCTCCTCCGCAGCAGCGAGGCGCACGGGCTGTAGGCAGGCGAGGTCGGCGAGTAGCTCGGCGAAGTCCTACAGTGCAGCGGCCATTCCAGCGTGAGACAAGTGTGGCTCCGCCCGCCTCTCTTTGCGCCGGAAGAGGCGCACGGGCTGTAGCTCGGCGACGTCGGGCTGTAGCTCGGACTGGTCGGGCTGTAGCTCGGACTGGTCGGCGAGTAGCTCGGCGAGGTCCTATTTAGCCCAAGAGTCGGGCGTGCGACGAGCGGGACTCCGTCGCGCCCCTTCTCCTCCGAGGTATGGCGCACGGGCTGTACGCGGGCGAGGTCGGCGAGTACGCCGGAGACGTCCTGCAGTGCAACCCATTCGGGCGTGAGACCGAGCGGGCTCCCCCCTCCCCCCCTCCGCGGCGGCGAGAGGCGCACGGGGAGTAGGCCGGGCTCGTCGGCGAGTAGCCCGGCGAGGTGGGCGAGTAGGACGGCGAGGTGGCCGCGTAGGCGGGGCTCGTCGGGGAGTACGCCGGGCTTGTCGGCGAGTAGCTCGGCGACGTGGGCGAGTAGGACGGCGACGTCGGGCTGTAGTTGCCATCGCCGCCGCCGCCGCCGCCGTGGAAGGGCGAGAAGCCGCCGTCGCCCGGCCCGGGAGAGAAGGCGGCGCCGCCGGGGCCGGGCGAGAAGGCGGCGCCGCCGGGGCCGGGCGAGAAGGCGGGCGTCATCCCGCCGATGAAGGGCGACTGCGAGTAAGGCGTCATCCCGCCCGGCGTCATCGCGCCGACCGCGCCGGGAGACATGCCGGCGAGGCCGTCGCCGTCGAAGAGAGGGTCAAAGTCGGTGGGCTGCGCCAGCTCGAGCATGTCGGTGTTGAGGAAGAGCTCAAACTCGCCGGTGCCGATCGGCGCGAGCTGGCCGAGCATGATGTTCTCCGAGACGCCCTGCATCAGGTCCGCCTCGGAGAAGCAGGCCGCCTCCATCAGCACGTCGACCGTCTCCTCGAAAGAGCAGCGCGCGAGGGCGCCGTTGTCGACGCGGTTGATTCCGTGGCGCGTGACCGAGAGCAGGTGGCCGCGGTACGTCATCACGTCGCACAGGATGGCCAGGTGGCGGTAGTTGACGTACGAGCCGTCAAACTCGATCACCGAGCGCAGCTCGCCGAGCAGCGCCTGCCGCACCGCCTCGACCCCGAGGTTGCGGATGATCTCGCAAATGTCGTTCGACATGAGCCGCGTGTGGTCGATCCGCCGGTCGGCCGACGCGACCGCCGAGAAGTTGATCCCCTCCGTGTCGAGCACCCACTCGGTCACCATGCCGAGCGCGCCTATGGGGAGAGTTGCGAGGAGGCTCCGGGAGGGGCTCCCAGAGGCATCCACCCCGCCGCCGCGCCAAGCGCGCCCGTCACAGGGTCGACGTGCTCGCGCTTCGGCTCGCGCATGAAGACGCGCTTGATCTTCTCGATGCCGCGCAGCGTCATCTCGGAGAGCATGTTCTGCTCGATGCGCTGCAGGAAGGTGTGCTCGACGTCCTCGTCCCCCTCCGCCTCCGCCTCCTTGTCCGCCTCGCTGTTGACGAGCCGCACGCGCAGCACCAGCCGGTCGTCGTTGTCCTCCGAGTGGATGACGTGCAGCTCGTCGCTGCCGTACTCGGCGGAGATGCACTTCACGATGTCCTCCATCAGCAGGTTCTTGTCCGCCATCGCCTCCATGTCGAGCTCGATGCGCAGCACCCACGGCGAGATCTTTGAAAAGTCGATCTCCTCGAACGAGGTGTCGTAGTACAGACGCACGAAGTCCTCGTCCTCCTCCACCACCGTCGCGCGCTCCGCCTCGAGCGGCCGCAGCGGGTCGTACCAGATCTCGGTCTGCCTCGTCACCGAGCCGAGCGTCGTGTGCTCGAGGATCGACTGCACCTCCTTGGCCGCCTCCGAGTCGCGCGCAAACTCCTCGCGCAGAAACACGGTGAGCGACGGCGTCTTTGGCCGCTTGGAGACGTTGATGATCTCCTTGAGGCGCGGCACGCCGAGCGTGACGTTCTTGGCCGACACGCCGGCGTAGTGGAAGGTGTTGAGCGTCATCTGCGTGGCGGGCTCGCCGATCGACTGCGCGGCCAGAGCGCCCACCATCTCGCCCGGCTGGCATCGGTGCTGCAGGAAGCGCGACTCCACCTCGCCGAGCAGCCAGTCGAAGGCCTGCGGCGTGAGGCGGTGCTCGACCAGCACGCGCCTACGGGGGCGACGGCCGCCGGCGTGTCGCGGGCGTGCCGCCGGCGCGGGGGGCGGGGGGCTCGGCCCGCCACGCGCTTGGAGGCGAGCTGCGAGCGCAGCAGCGAGAAGAAGTTGTACGTCGCGTTGTACTGCGCCTCGACGGAGAGGGCGTCGGTGCCCTTGACGACGACGAGCTTGTCGAGGAGCGAGCGCACCTTCTTGACGATGTCGATCGGCTTGAGGTCGGACGGCTTGGACGCGTCCACCGGGTAGAGCCCCTGCGCCTTGCGCAGCAGCCGGTTCATGTTGACGGGCGAGGGCGGGTCCGCCTTGCCCTTGGCGAAGGGGCCGAGCCGCGGGTCGGTGAGGAGGCGGCGGTCCTCGAGCAGCTGCTCGAACTCCTGCCGCAGCTCCTCCTTGGCCAGCGGGTCGCGCTTGAGCTCCTCGGCGAGGCCGGGCCGCATCCACGGCTGGCCGACGGGCGACTCGTGGACGCGGCCGTAGTTTGGGTCGTCAAACTTGTGCTCGAACATCTTGCGCAGCTTGTCGATGTGCATGCCGACGTGCGCGATCTTCTGGTTCTCCAGCCGCACCGCGTCCATCCCGTCCTCGCCGTACAGGAACTGGAGCACCTCGCCCTGCGAGTTGCGCACCGTGCCGTCGTACTTGACCGTCACGCCCTCCATCGCCTTGACGAGCCGCCGCTGGATGTAGCCCGTCTCGGCGGTCTTGACGGCGGTGTCAATCAGGCCCTCGCGGCCGCCCATCGCGTGGAAGAAGAACTCCTGCGGGGTGAGGCCGCGCAGGTACGAGTTCTCGACGAAGCCGCGAGACTCGGGCCCATAGTCGTCCTTGGTGAAGTGCGGCAGCGTCCGGTTGAGGAAGCCGTACGGGATGCGCTTGCCCTCGACGTTCTGCTGGCCAACGCAGGCGATCATCTGCGAGATGTTGATGAAGGACCCCTTCGAGCCGGTGGTGACCATGTTCTTGACGTTGTTGGTCTCCTTGAGCGACTTTTGCGCCGAGGTGCCCGCCTTGTCGCGCGCCTTGTTGAGCACCTGGTTGACGTTGTTCTCAAACGACTCGAGGATGGTGCGGCCGGGCTGGCACTCGAGCTTGTTGTTCTGCGCCTTCTCGACGAGCTTCTTCACCTCCCGCTTGGAGTCGTCGATGGTGGCGACGATGTCGTCCATCGTCTTTGCGTCGGCGATCGTGTCGCCGATGCCGATCGAGTAGGAGCGGTGCAGGATCCAGTAGTTGACGAGCCGCTGGTGCGCGCCGATGAAGGCGCGCACGCCCTGCGGCCCAAACTCGTTCGCGATGGTGTGGATCACGCCGCCCGCGCCGGTGCCGAGCGACTTTTTGTCGAGCATGCCGCAGAGCAGCTCCCCGCGGTCGATGACGACGCGCGTGTCGCCCGGCGAGAGCTCGTCGGTCTCGTCGTCGGGGTGGCCTACACGGCACGGAGGAGGGGCGGCTCGGGGCGCGGCGGTCCGGCGGGGGCCGCGTATACCCTCTCTTCAGCGTCGGGGCGGCCGTTGGCGAAGCGCGCCATCGAGAAGTCGGGCAGGATGAGGGACTGCGCCTGCTTGCCCGTCCAGAGCGGCTCGGGCTTGAGGATGGCGGGCACGGGAAGCTTGCCGGTGAAGGTGTCGAGGTGCATCACCAGGTTCATCATCATGTCCTTGCGGAGGAAGGTGTCGCGCTTGGTGAAGCCGCGCGAGCCGAGCAGGGTGTCCTGCACGATGCCCATCACGGGCTTGTTGGACTGGGGCGAGACGACGCAGCGCGCGACCGACATGATCTCGGACGCCTCCGCGCGCGTCTCCATGGACTGCATCACGTGCAGGTTCATCTCGTCGCCGTCGAAGTCGGCGTTGTACGGCGTCGTCACGGAGAGGTTGAGGCGGAAGGTGGAGTAGGGCATGATCTTGACCCGGTGCGACATGATGGACATCTTGTGCAGCGACGGCTGCCGGTTGAACATGACGATGTCCCCGTCCTCGACCATCCGCTCCACCTGCAGTTGCACACCCGCCCGCTCGGCGTGAGGCGGCGCGATGGGGCGGCGGCAGCGCTCCCGTCCGTGCGCGCCTTGTAGCCGTACTGGAGGTGCTTCTGCACGCTCGGCATGCGCAGGTCGAGCCGCATCCCGTCGGAGCGGATGATGTACCGAGCCCCTGCGGCACGACGAGTGCGGCGCGATGAGGCGGGGGCGGCGCGGGTGAGGCGGCAGAGGGGGGGGGGGGGGGGGGCAGCTCTGCTCTGCTCGTGGCAAGAGCGAGCAAAGGAGCGCTCTCTCCCCGTCTCCCCTCCGCCCCCCTCTGGCGCGCGCGGGCGGCAGGTCTCGCGCGCGGGCGGCGGGTCTCGCGCCTGGCAGCTCGAGCGGCCCGTTGTCGACCAGCTCTTGCAGCCGGTCGATGTTGAAGGGCGTGACGACCTCGGGGTACGTCAGGTTGCGGGCAATGGTGCGCGGGACGCCAACCTCGTCGATGGCGAGGTTCGGGTCGCCGGTGATGACCGTGCGCGCGGAGAAGTCGACGCGCTTCCCCATCAGGTTGCCGCGCACGCGCCCCTCCTTGCCCTTGAGCCGCTGCGAGATGGACTTGAGCGGGCGGCCCGAGCGGGTGGTTGCGGGCTGCACGCCGGGGAGCGTGTTTGTGACCAGGGTGGCGAGGTGGTACTGCAGGAGGGAGACGTGCTGCAGCACGATGTGGTTCGGCGCGCCGTTCCGCTCCTGCTCCTTTAGCGACCGGTTCGTCCGCACCTGCAGGCCCGCGCCGCGCCGCGTTCAGGGCGGGTGCGCTGCTGGTGCTGCCGGCGGCGGCGGGAGCGGCGGCGGGTGCGGCGCCGCAGAGCGCGGTCGCGGCGTGTGTGCGGGAGGAGGCGCGCGCGCGGGCGACGGGGTGTGCGGGCAGCGCACGATGTCCATCAGCTTGACGGTCAGGTCGTCCTCGCCCCGCCCGCCCGCCCCCTCCATCTGGATGGAGGGGCGCACTTGCGGCGGAGGGACGGGCAGCACCGTGATCACCATCCAGTCGGGGCGCGCGTTCTCGGGGTCGAAGCCGAGGCGGCGCGCGTCGACGTCAGAGATGCCCTTGAGGATCTTGTGCGCCCGCTCCGCCGTCAGCTCCAGCTTCTTCTCGTGGTCATCCGTCGCCTGCGGCGGTGATGGGCAGTTGCGTGATGTGAGGTGTGACGGAGCGGTGGTGAGCGAGGGAGGACAGCGGGCGGCCCCTCCCGGATCGAGCGGTGAGCGGTGGGCGGTGGGCGGTGGGCGGTGGGCGGCGGCGGCGGTACCTCCTTGAACTCTGCGCGGATCATCAGCCCGTCCTTCTTGAAGGTCGGCTGGGGCGTAGAGCAGGACCAGCAGACAGACTTGGACTTTGCAATGTCCATCACGGCGCGGAGCCGCCGCTCGGGCTTCTTGACGCGCGTGGCGCGCGAGATGCGGAGCGCGTCACCCGAGAGCTGGCCCGTCGCGGGGTCGGGCGGCTCGTCGCCGAGGATCACAGAGCAGGAGAAGCAGACGCAGCGGAGCGTCTGCGGCGCGGCGTCCGGTGCCGGTCACTCCTCGCGGCGCGGGGGCGGTGGGCGGCGGGAGGGGCGGCGCGCGGCCTTCATCGTGTTTTCGAGGAAGGAGACATGGTACATCGGCTTTGCGAGCTCGATGTGGCCAAAGTGGCCGGGGCACTCGTTGTGGTCCATGCCGCAGGTGGCGCAGTTGATGTAGCGGTCGATGGAGCCGAGGCGCGGGTCCATCAGCCCGCCCTGCACCGGCTTGCCGTTGTCGAACGTGCGGTCCGAGGTCACTCCGTCAGGCTGCATCACAGACATCGCCTTGATTTCGTCTGGGCCGAGGATGCCAAACTGCACGCGCTTCACCTTCTTGATGTCGGCCTCGCTGTGCATGAACATGGCGCCCGCTGCACCACGGGGGGGGGCGCGCGGCCCGACCCTCTGCCCACGCGCGGCGCCGCGAGTTGCCAGCGGCCGAGCAACAGGTCCGAGCCCAACAAGCGGCGCCGCTGTGAAGAGCTGTTTGGGGCTGTCGAGAGGCGTTTCGACACCGAGATAGTATCGTTCAAAGGAACACTCTTCAAACTCGTGACGCTGTTCACGCTTGCTAAGTTAGGTAAGGTCAACGTCGGCGGCGGGGCCACGCTCTTGAGTCTTGTGCTATACCTACAGCTACACGGAACACGCCTGTCGCCTGGAACAGGTCTGGCGTCTGCGGCGGGCTTCTGTTCGCCCCTGCCACCCCGCTCCACCCGGACTACACTGTATATGGCCCTAAATGGCAAAAAACTCAGTACGGTCCGGCAGCGGGGCAGCCGCACTGCCGCTAAGCAGGCAGCCACAGGCAGACCTCCTCGCCGGCGCTCGCCACGAGCTGCCGCGTCGGGTTGCACTTGACGGAGGTGACGGGGCCGCGGTGGCCCGCCTGCGCCGCAACCAGCGAGGCGTCGTGCGTGCGCCAGCGCCAGATCTTGCCGTCCTCCGACCCGCTCATCACCTGCGCGCCGTCCGCGCTGAAGCACGCCTCGAGCGGCAGCCCCATCTTGTTGGCGTGCCCGCGAAAGGTCTGGAGCTCGGTGCCCTTGAAGGCGTCGATGCTGACGGCGGCGCCCTGCGCGGTGCCGACCAGCATCAGCTTGCCGTCAAAGTTGAAGCAGATGGACGCAAAGTCGCGAGGCTCGCCCGGCACCGAAAAGGTTGCAAACGGCCCCTTAGAGGCAAACCGCAGGTCGAAGAGCTTGACCTGGTTGCCGCCCACGCCCGCGGCGAGCACAAGCCCCTCGGGGTCAAAGGAGACCGCTGGCCGGCGCCCGCTGCCGGGGAAGCGGAGGACGCCCAGGCAGCCGGGCACGCGCAGGTCCCATGTCCGCATCGTCTCGTCCGCCGCCGCCGAAGCAAAGACGTCGTCCTTTGGAGAGACGCTCAGCGAGAGCACCGGCGCCGTGTGGCCGGTGAAGAAGCGCAGGTAGGTGTTGTCGTGCAGCGAGTGGTACCGAATCGCGTGCGCGCCCTCGCCGCCTCCCGTCGCGCCGCCGGCCGCACCCGCCGCGCCGCCGGCCGCACCCGCCTCGCCGGCGCGCGAGGCACAGATGACGGAGAGCGGGTCGTGCGTGAAGCGGGCGATGCCCACGCCGTATCGGGGGCTCTGCACCGCGCGCTGCAGCTGGCCGCTCTGGCACGAGTAAACGCAGAGCCGGTCGTCCTCGCCCGTGCTCAGCATGAGCTCTCCAGACCCGTTGAAGTCCAGCGACATGACCCGCCCCTTGTGCTCGCTGAGGATGGCGCCCGCCGCCATCGCCTCCATATACATGCGCAATGTCTTGCCCAGGGTTCCAGCTCCTAGCCGGATTGGGGTCTGTGACACTGACTCGCGCCAAAACGCGCCCTACCTACCTACCTACCTATCCCCAGGCCGCGCAGCGAAGCGAAAAAAGATGAAAAGAGGGGGTACCTACCTATTGCAGGGCCCTTTTGGGCGAAACAAGACCAACCTACCTACCTACCTACCTATCTGTCTGTCTGGGAGGGGCCAGCCAGTGTGGACAGACCCCCTATCCGGCTAGGAGCCCGGGCCCAGTGGGTTGTTTGCGGCAAAAGAATTTTACAACAAAACTCCCTCGCACGACACTAGTAGATCACTAGCGACTAGGCACGGGACTGGCGCGCACGCAAAAGAATTTTACAAGGGCTAAAGTTGCTCGCACGACACTGGACATCGTCCTCCCATCCCTCCCTTGGGTTGTCCGTTTTCTTTCTTTCTTTCTGGGCACTGGACAGAGAGAGAACGATGAGAGTGGGACGACCGCGAGGTGGCATGAAGGTTGCAGCGAGAATCGGCGAGAGACTGCGAAGAGAGATAGGAAGAGGCGGACGCCCAAGGGTGGGCGACGGCTAGCGCATCACACCCCTCTCCTTAAAATCCCTGTGAGCTGTGTGGTGGCGGCGTGCCGTCCTCCCATCCGCATCCCTCCTTGGCGTGTCAGTTTTCTTTCTTTGGGCACTGGACTGGCGCGCGCACACACACACTGGCACTAACACAGGTACACCACGGGAGCCGCCTTAAGCGACTCCAGGACTCCTGCGAGGACGGCGCGAGGCACTTAGCTCCGTGCACTCGACCGCCCTCGCCGCAGGCAAGCTCATTCACAATCTGCTCTCTGCGATGGCCGTGTGCAAAAGAATTCCGACGCTCCGAGAAAGCCGAGGACCTGTTTTTATAAAAGGCATGCCTGAAAAATACACCCACATCAAACGCCCCTCTCTCAGACAAACTGAGCTCCTACACGGCTCTGCGACGCTTGTCCCTCTCTCAGACAGACAGGCTGATCTACTAGTACTACTAGATCTAAAGCCTCGAAAAAGTAAAATCGGGAAGGCTCATGCAGATGACTTCTATTTATTCATTTATCGTATTCTTCTCAGGGGGGAGGAGACGGAGGGGCGCGCGACACGCAGGAGGGGCGAAATTGCGAACGACCCGAGCAGAGAGGGCGACGGCGGGGCACGAGGCAGGGAGCAACGGAGACGATACCGATGACGCGAACCGAGGCCCGGACGGACGGGCAGGGACGGGGAGAGTCGGGGAGGACGACAGCGACGTCGAGGTTGACGCAACCGTATCGTCTGTCGAGAGCGCCACCCATGGCGGACAGCCATGGGAGGTCACCGAATGGAGGGCGAAGGCGCGATACAAAAAGTCAGGGCAAGGCGGATGGAGAAAGAAGTGCCGAGAAGGCCATGGTGGAGGGGAGGGACGGGAGGACGAAACGAGGGCGAGAGCACTAGCCGTCTTCCACATGGTCCCTCGGGTCCCTGCTGCTCCTAATCTCTTCGTACATCCTCCTGCTGATCTCCGCAAAGTCCTGCTCCCTCCCTCGTCTCGCCCTGCGCGTCTGCTCCGCCTCACCGTCTTCTGCCCTGCGTCGTCTGGCGACCCCCTCCTGGTGTCATTTCGAGACATTCGCAAAGCGGAACGCAAGCTACACATGCGAAGAGGCTTCGTGAAGGATGGATATTGAAAAAACATTCGAACAAAGAAGAGGCGACGGCAAGAGCCGACAGAGTGAAGTGCCGAGATCGCCGCCGGGGACACGCCGCGCGAGCGCGATCGAGCGTGCCCGGGGTCGAGACAGTCGATCCGAGCGGATGCGCACATGCACACTATCTCTTGTTTGAACTGTGACGGTACAAGCTGGCGCACGCCGATACATACAATATGTACACCCGGGGATTAAGCGTCCGTGCCGCCCGGCAAATCTAAAGTATTGCCCTCGCCGCGGGCGGTTCGCTCCCGCCCGCCGGCTCGCTGTCCTCGGGGGGCGATCCCGACGGCGACCCAGCCACGCGGCGCACCGCCAAATGAACCGCGGAGGCCGCCACGAGCGCCAGCGCCGCGAGCCTCAGAGCGACCGTGGCGTCGGTGGCAGCCGGGTCGCGGAGGGCGAGGGTGTTTGCCGTGACGGTGGCGACGCAGATGAGGAGCGGCGGCACGCAGTAGGCGGCAGCGGCGAGCGTGCCGCCCGGCACGCGAAAGAGACGCGCGGCGTGCGGGCGCTGCACGCGGAGGGCAAGGAAGGCGGCGAGGAAGAAGAGGTGCGACGCACCTGCCGGGAGGGTGCGGGAAGGGTGGGTCGAAGGAGCGGGGAGGGCGGTGAGCGCACGAGGGGGTGGGACGCACAGTACAGAGTCATCTCAACCTCGACCAGCGACGAGTACGGAAGCTGCGCGAGCCCAAAGGCGCACGCCGCGTTGAGCAGGACCGCCCAGCGCGGCGCCCCCCCACACGGGGGCTCCGCCCTCACCCACCGCACCAGGCTGGCACAGAGCCGCGAGACTGCGCCCGTCGCGGCGCGAGACTCGGTGTGTGCCGGCGAGGCGGAGGGGTAGTCGGCGGGCGGCGACGCGTGCGGCAAGGCGGCGCCGCAAGCGCGCGCGTCGACCACCGCCGCGACGGCGAGCGACGTTCTCTCCGCGGCGAGGATCTGCGGGAGGGGGCAGGGGGCGCGAGGCTGCAGAGGAGGCGCAGCGGGGCAAGGAGCTGCAGGAGGAGCTGCAAGCCCGAGAGAGGGGGTGTGCCGTGGGGAGTGGTTTGGGCGAAGTCTGTGGCGGGCGGTGTGGTCGCGGAGACGTGTGTGGCGAGGCCGTGTGGCCACACGCCTGCGAGTGGTAGAGTCCGAGCAGCGAGACGATGGCGCCTGATGAGGTCCACCACGGCACGCGTCAACCACCGCCACCGAACGGCCGAGCCGGACCAGCGAGGCGACGGAGCCGGCGGAGAAGAAGGCGCGCAGGGGCCTGCCGCCGAGCGAGTCTGCGAGCTCGCCGAAGTAGCCGGCGGTGAAGTGCTGGCGGACGGGGTCGACCGAGAGGGCGACCGCGAACGGGACCACCTGTTCACACCGCCAGCCGTGAAGAGACCGCGCGTCGGGAGAGGCCGCCCTCTGCAGGCGGAGGGCGCGTTGAGCAGCGTGACGAGGGGGAGGAGCAGCGCGACGGCGAGGGGGTAGGTGAGCTGCGGCGTGCGCACCTCGCCCGCCATCGAGCCGAGGGAGGAGAAGCCCGAGTAGAGCCACACCGCCCACGAGAGGAGTAGCTCCTGTTCACAGCCGCCGAGCCGTGAAGAGCCGCCGTTCCCCACCCTTGCTTGCACCCGCTCCCAGCGCGGCGAGCGGCGCCCAGGAGACGTCTCCTTCGGATGCGGCGACGGCGGAGAGGTCGAGACGGGGCAGGCCGGCGGCGGTGAAGGCGAGGCAGGGCGTGAGAGCGAGCGCAAAGCAAAACGTCTGTGAGGCGGTCACCGCTGCGAGCCCACAAAGATTGAGCAGGCAGACGCCGCCCACAAAGCAGTACGCGATGGCCTGGCGGCGGCAGGGGGAGGGGCGAGGGCGGCAGGGGTCGGGCTGCGTCGAGAGGCGGCGCCTCGGCAACAAAACCGCAGCCGCCACGCGGCGTGCTTGGCGCTAGGCGGGGCGGCGTCGCGCGCCTGAGACTGGCTCGGGTCGAGTCGCAAGGCGTGCGAGCCGTAGCTCGCCGCCAGCTGTGGGTAGACGGCCGCGTCGAGCAGATTGCACAGCCAGACCCACAGCGCGTTGTGGTGTCCCACGGACCCGAGCGCCTCGTACACCCACGCGACCTGGCCACCGTCGGCGGGCAAAAAGGTGGCCAGCTCGGCCGTCATCAGCGCATTCGGCAGCGCAAAAGTGAGCGCGACCGTGAGGACGAAGCCGAAGATCACGAGCGGCGGTCCAGCCGAGAGGAGGTCCTCGGATCCGTATATGCCGCCCGACACCCAGAAGAATCCAATCACGACGAGGCTGCACGCGCCGACCCGGCGCTCGGATTCTGCCGTGGAGGATGCCGTGTGGAGGAGCGGCGCATTGCGGCCGGGCGAAGCGGCCGATGGGCACATCGCATGTGTATCTGTGTCCGGGGTGGTGGATCCAGCTCCAAATGGAGCGTGTGCCAGCCTTCGGCGGCACACTGCACACAGCCAAGCCAATCCAACCAAGAAATCACCGTCCCTGCCAAAATATCTCGAGACCTCGAGAGAAGGCCGCCCGAGGTAAGTGGAGAATTGGCTTTCTTTTGGCGGGCAAGGCCAAAAAACCCTGCCAGCAGAGTCCTCCTATATGCGCGGGAATGTACGTGAGAGCTACATACACTGAAAAAGAATTCTTGCTGAGAGCACACTGAGAAAAACACTGTGCGCGCAAAAGTTTAAGGTTATATAATAGCCTACGACCCTCCCACAAGTGCTATTAGTACCGACCCAAAAAGAGGGCAGGATCCCCGATTCGTCGCTAACACCCACTGACTGGAGTGACGGGCTCCGTCAGCCATTGAAGACGCCGTGTCGTGCGAGTTGGAGTGGCCTCACAGAGTCGCGCCGCCGCTCGGCGCTCTTCTGCTGGTTTGGCGATCCAGCGCTGCTCGTCCAGACAGAGGCTGCCTCCACTCCTGAGCTGCTCAGGCCTGGTCAAGGCCATCCACTGGCATGCTCTGGGAGCGCGGATGCACACCAGATCGCGCTGCTGGACCCACGGTGGCTGCCTTCGGCCACCGGCAGCGCCGGTGCGACGACATGCTGGCGGCGGTCTCTCAGGACTCAGCAAACTACTGTCAGGCGAGTGCACGACGAGATATGATCATGGGCGCTCGCATGTGTGCTCAGGGCACCTCAGGGCTGCTGCGTGACGCGTGGCTCGGCTCCGGAGGGGCTTGTGAATTTTCTGTCCAAAAAAGAATTGCTGCGGTCCTCCGCACGTCCCTGTCACGGCCCAACTCAGAACTTGTGTGCCGCCTTTTAGTGTCTCCGCCAGGGGGCCGCTGCCCCGCACGCGCCACGGAGGCTGGCCCTGTGCGGCGCACCAAACTTAGGAAAATGAGCGAGCCTCGCGCAGCCGCCGCGAGCGCAACGCCGGCCCTGTGCGGCGCTACGGCGCCGGACGCCGCCATCCTCGTCGGCGGCCTCGAGCGGCACTTCCTGATCGAGGAGAAGCTCTGGCGCAGTTTCCGGCAGAATGTGCTGCAGCAGTACGCGCCGTCGGCCGAGGTGATCCTCTACCTCAAGGTGCTCAACCTGAGCAGCTCTGGGCACGTCGGCCGCCACTCGCAGAAGCATCGCCCCAAGAGGACGCTCGCGGGGGAGCAGTTTGAGGCGTGGCTGCAAGGTGCCCGTGAGGGGTACTGCGAGTTGACGGACGAGGAGTCTGGCAACTGTGAAACGGACGACAGGGGCTCGATGCGGCTCAGCGCAGAGGCGGCCACCTTTCGCCAGAGCGCCCAAGAGTGCGCCGAACGGTGCCTCGGCTGTGCGCGGTGCCGCTTCATCTCATTCTCGGCGCGGCATCGCGACTGCTCCTGGTTCCACGCCTGCGATGTGCGTGGCTTGCACACGCCGGCCGGGGCCAGCCACCATACACTGCAGGTCGATGCATCGAGCGGGGCGCAGCAAGGGTCTGAGCAAGACCAGCTCGTCCAGCGACTGCGTGAGCAGGCTCTGCGGCAGCTCGCCCCCGCCGCCGTTCGGATCGACCTCGATTCGGACACCGTCCCTCGGCTGTCCCGCGAAGTGGCACAAACGTGCCGACAGCAGCGCAGCCTTCGGCTCTCAGACAGCGCTCTCGGCTACTTCCACACCCTCAAGGCCCTATGGCAGCTCATGGCGGGGAGAGAGGCGGAGAGAGGCCGCACGTTCGAGCAGCTGATGTTCGTGCGGCCCGATCTCGTCCACTGGCTGCCGATGGGGCCACACTGCCTATTCAGACGCTCAGTGGTCCACCACTCGATGGGCGCCACCTGCGCGAAGGAGGTGGGGCGGGTGCCTCCCCACTCGGTCGATGGCGTCTCTTCCAATAGGGTGGGCATGTGCGCCCTCTATGCGGGGTTTGCGCGTCTGCGCACCGACCGCGCGCGGGCCTGGCAGTCGGCGATTGAAGCGCAGATTCGCTGCAATAGGCTCGACTTTTGGTTCCTCGCCCCTCGGCCGTACTTTGTCGTGCTCGCGGGAATCCTCGACGCTGCCCTCGCCTGCAAGTACCGCGCGCCGGCTCAAACGTCGCAAACTCCGTGCGCCGCCGGCAGCAAGCACGAGGACCTCCGCGCGTGGAAGGAGCATCACGCGGAGGCACTTCCCCTCTACCCTGCGGCTCTGCCTCTCCGTGCTCAAACCGGCAACACCCATAGAGCGCCCTCAGGTGGTGCTGCACACTCTTCACCACTCGCTGAGTGGCGGGCATGAACGAGCCTCTCTCGATGTGCCCCTGCGGCGTTGCATCGGTGCGCTTCAAGTGGCTCGCTATCGTGCACGATTGTTGACGGTAGGTCCTCTCGTACTGCGGCGCCCGCGGCCCCGACGTCCTCCGCACGTGGAAAGGGCTGCAGAACCTCACGCTGCGTGTTCCACAATCAGCTCATCCAGCCGCCGCCGCGATTTCTGCATTCAGCTTGCCCCCTTCAGGCGACGAGAAGCTGCAGAGCCTGCGCCTCGAGCGGCACCCCAGCGCGCACCTCGGGGCCAGCGTCGTGCTACGGCCGTTTGGGAGGCCGAAGTCCCAAATTGGAGTAGGGCTTCACCTCCACAGCGCGCGCGGTGCTGAGGCGCATGACTTGTCATCGCTTCTCTACCATCGATAGCATCGAGCCTTGTTCGATTCGCTTGCCTTCGCGGGCTGAGCGGAATCCACTTAGAGCTTCTCAATACCAAACAAATATAAGACACTCACACATCATTGGGGCGCGCCCCGCGCACACAACGAGTATATGAAGATCAAAATGTGCTATTGACTATTGTGGGCGTGTACTGGGTGCTGCGTCTCTCTACCGTAGCGCGCAGCGCATAAAAAAAAGGTGTACAATCATAACGAGATTGTGGGTGGCACTCCCACGTGCCAGCCCTGGCCGGCACTTACATACAACGGTCACCTTGAGGCGCTGAAGTGGCGCCCCTCGTGCTCCTGCGGCTCTGGTGCGCCGCGAAGGTCTAGCCGCGCTTGCGTGGCCTCACGGGCGAGTGAGAGGGGTTCGAGAGAGGGCGAGTTGCCGCTCGCGAGGCGCGAGGCGCGCTCAGGCGGCGACGGAGCGGTCGATGCCGCCGATCGCGTTCTCCGCGGTGCGCAGCACGCGGCCCTCCAGCCCGAGGTCGTCGAGGTGTGCGACCGAGGCGGGGTCCTCGTGCTCGAGCAGGCCGACCATCGCCTTGCCGAGGTTGGTCGACGCCTCGACCACCACCGCGGGGTCCTTGTAGTGCGCGCACGCCTTGACCATCGCGGCGGCCCGCTTGGCGGGGTTCTCGCCCTTGAAGATGCCCGAGCCGACAAAGACGCCGTCCACGCCGAGCTCCATGAGCAGCCCCACGTCGGCCGGCGTGGCGAGCCCGCCCGCCGCGAAGGTGACGACGGGCAGCCGCCCCGCGTCGCGCACCTGCTCGACCAGCTCCACCGGCACGCGGTGCTCCTTGGCAAAGCCGAAGACCTCGTCCGGGCGGAGGGAGCGGAGCTGGCGGATCTGCGAGTAGACGTCGCGCGCGTGGCGGACAGCCTGAATCACGTTGCCCGTGCCCGCGTTGCCCTTGAGGCGGATCATCGCCGCCCCCTCGGCGATGCGGCGCAGCGCCTCGCCCAGGTCCTGCGCGCCTACGGGCGGTGTGTGAGCCGGCTCAGCGAAGGCCTCTCTGTGAGAGGCGTCCCCCTCTCGCCGGGCCGCGGCGCGCCACAAACGAACGGAATGGCGAAGTCGCGCTTGTCGATGTGATGCGTCTCGTCGGCGGCGGTGAGGACCTCGGACTCGTCGATGCAGTCCACCCCGAGCGCCTCGAGCAGGCGCGCCTCGTAAAAGTGCCCTATCCGCGACTTTGCCATCACGGGAAGCGAGGTCGAGCTCATGACGTCCTGGATCATCGCGGGGTCGGAGGAGCGCGCGACGCCGCCGTCGCGCTTGATGTCGGCGGGGATGCGCTCGAGGGCCATCACGGCGACGGCGCCCGCCTCCTCCGCGATCCGGGCCTGCTCCCCGTCCACCACGTCCATGATGACGCCACCCTGCTGGAAGACGGCGAACGCGCGCTTGACGGCGGTGTCGACCGCGCTGTCCGGCCGCGGGAGCGGCTGCCACGGAGCGACGGTGGTGAGGTCGGGGTGCGGCTCCGCCTCGTCGAGGTCGCGGCCCGCGACGGTCGAGAGGAAGAAGCGGAGCCACGAGTCGTCGCCCGAGATCTCGGGGTGGAAGCACGTGGCGAGCAGGTTGTCTTGCCTCACGGCGACCGCCGTCTCGCCGTCGGGGAGGGTGGCGAGCACCTGCGGGAGGCGGGCGGGGTGAGGGTGAGGTTTGGCGGGGAGCGGGGAGGGAGAGGCCGCGGTTCGGGCCGCCTCGACGCCCTCGCCGCACTCGGCCACCGCCGGCGCACGGATGAAGTAGGCCGCCTCGGAGACGCCCGCAGCGGCGGCGGAGCCCTGCAGCGACATTGAGCGGAAGCGCGAGTCGATCTGGCGGCCAAAGGCATTGCGCTCGATGGTGGCGTGGAGGCCGCCGACGAGGGCCTGCGGCTCAGACTGCTTGAGGCCGTCGGCCAGCAGGATCATGCCGGCACAGACGCCCCACACTGGCTTGGACGCAGCAAACTCCTGCAGAGGCTTGAGCATGGAGGCCTCGACAATGCAGTGGCCCTGGGCGGTGGACTCGCCGCCGGGCAGGATCAGCGCGTCCACGGAGGCGAGGTCGGCCGGCGTGCGGACCTCCACACCCGTGACGCCCGCCTGCCGCTCGACGGCGGAGAGGTGCTCCTTGAAGCCGCCCTGGAGCGCGAGCACGCCGACAGAGAAGGACTCGCCCGCCGCCGCCATGGAGAGCGCGTGCGGCGCCGAGCGCGGCGCGGCGGGACGCGCCGCCGGGCCGACGAGGACGCCCGAGACGGCGAGAGCTGCCACCAGCATCGGAGAGCGGGGGCTGGCTGCTACGACCTTCGGCAGCACGTGACGACTCCGTTCCCAGCAAATTCCTCGAACGGCGGTCAGCGGCGTCCCCGCCTCTAGGGCGGCGACCATGTCAGCGAGGGGGTCAATCGTACATGAAGCACGGAAGAGAGAGAGAGAGAGAGAGAGAGAGAGAGAGAGAGAGAGAGAGAGAGAGAGAGAGAGAGAGAGAGAGAGAGAGAGAGAGAGAGAGAGAGAGAGAGAGATTTTCAGAGCACGGGCAAAATCAAGTGATCCAGTAGCATGCTGCATGGTCCATGGACATGCTGCCTCACAGGCTCAGCTCCAACACGACACCTCCATCCGACCCTCTCGTTTCTCGGCTATATCATACGCACAGACAGACCCGCCACATTTGCCGGGCTCTAGACTACTTTGCGACGGCGAGCGCCTCCTGCAGCGTCGGCGTGAGGTACTCGGCGAGCTTGAGCGCGTCGATGGCCACGTCGAGCGTCGCGATGCCCTCGGGCGCCCCCGGCTTGCCCTGCAGCACGTGGCTCGTCGTGAGCTCCTTGAGGACCTGGTAGTCGTCCGACTGGAGGAAGAAGTACGGCATCATGTCGGGATCCGCCTTGGCCGCCGCCTCGACCGTCTGGATGAGCTCCTCGTCCGGCGTCTCGGAGCGGAACACCTCGCCGCCGTCCTGCGAGACGATGGCCACCTGCGGCGGCAGCGCCGGGCGGGAGACGCGTCGGAGGGAGAGAGGGGGGCGTGGGGGGAGGGCGCGGCAGGGGGGGTGCGGGGGGGGGCGGCAGGGCGGCAAGGGGCGGTAGGGGGTGGCGGGGTGTGCACCGAGTTGCCGCCCGCGTCTGAGCCGCAGCGGTCGATGAGGAGGGTGATCTGCTGCCCCTCCTTTGTGGCGATGGTGAAGCCCGCCTTGGAGAAGTCGGTGAAGGTCTCGCCCGACGGCCCCTTGAGCGTGAGGCAGCGCGAGAAGTCGGCGTCCGGCGTCACCGACTCGATCGTGTCGACAGTCACGCCCCAGTACGTCGCGAGCAGCGCGAGCTCGTGGATGGCCATGTTCTTGAGGAGGCCCTCGGCGTTGCGCTCGAAGCACTCGGGCAGCTCCGCCTCGGTGTAGGCGTTGTTGTGGATGTACGTCGTCGTCGAGCCCGGCCGCTTCTTCGCCTCCTCCAGCGCCTGCGGTGCGGCGGCGCGTCGGGGACAGGCGGCGCGAGGCGGCGAGGGAGCGGCAACCTGGCGGCGGTGCGAGGGGCGAGAGCCGGAGGCGGCGGCCGGGCGGCGGGAGGGCGGCGGGCGGCTCCGTGCGGCGATGGAGAGAGCGGGGCGAGAGAGCCGGAGGCGGCGGCCGGGCGGGAGGAGGGCGCGGGAGGGCGGCGAGCCTTGCGGACGTAGGGGGTGACGTTCTTGTTGTACCCCATGAAGACGGGCACGCCCTTCGAGCTTGCGTACGCGCGCATCTCCTCCAGCTCCTTGACGGTCGGCGCGCCCGGCTTCTCGAGGTAGACGGCGGTGCACCCCTTCTCGATCACCTCTTTGAGCAGCCGCGGGTTGTCGGCGGTGCGGCCGGAGATGAGAGCGAGGGTGCGCTCGCCCTCGGCGACCGGGACGGCGTCGACCGAGTCGCAGAAGGCCACGCCCTTCTCCTTCATCGCCTCAGCCCACTCCGCAAACGCCTTGCCCGGAGGGCTGTCGGCACCCGCACCCAAGAACCACGGCTCGACGACCGCGGTGACCGCCGCGTTGGGCACGTCGCCCTCAATTACCTGCTTGGCGTGGTACCTGCGGCGCGGGCGGCGCGAGGCTGCTCGCAGGCTGCCGATACGAGGCTGCTCGCAGGCTGCCGAGGAGAGGCGGCGAGGGAGGAGGCTGCACTGCTCACCAGCCCATGCCTCGCTTCGGCACGCCGCAGCCGACGACCCACACGGCGCATCTGTCGCTGCTGCTCATGGCTGGCTGGCTGACGGCCCTCGTCGAGCGGGCCGTAGAGGGCGCGACGCCGACTGTGAGGGCGGTGGAGCCGCTGGCGAGGAGCGCGAGCATCGCAATGAATGGAGAGGTGTCGAGAGAGGCACCCGAGTGCACCCAGGCGAGAAAGAGAAAACCAAACTGTATGGGTCTCGAAACACACCTCTGACAACGCTCAACAGCTGTGAAGGGTGAGACCAAATTAACGTGACGCAATTCGGTTGTGCGAGGAGAGAGGTCTGGCGAGTCTGGGCACACCACCACCGCCATGGCCTACGGCGCGCTTCTTGCATCGACGGTCTGCTTCGCGCCGCGGCCGCCACCTCTTTTCGCGGCGAGGCCGGCGCTGCGCGCTCGCGTCGTGGCGGGCACGCCTTATGAGCAGCTCACCGTCGGCGTGGTGAAGGAGCGGAAGGAGCGCGAACGCAGGGTAGCGCAGTCGCCCGAGTCGGTGGCCCTGCTCGTGAAGAAGGGCTTTCGTGTGGTGGTGGAGCAGGGCGCAGGCGCGGACAGCCTATTCGGTGACGACGCGTACGTCGAGGCTGGCGCCACAGTCGCATCGCGGGAGGAGGCGTGGGGTGCTCACTTCGTCACGAAAATCAATCCGCCGACGCGCGAGGAGGCCAAGCTGGTCGGCGACCGCACGCTGCTCGCGCAAATCAACCCGTCCAAGAACACGGAGCTGGTCGCGCAGCTCGCCGGTCAGGGCGCCACCGTCTTTGCCCTCGACATGATCCCGCGCCTGCTCTCGCGCGGGCAGACGTGTGCAGCGCCCGATCAACCGCTCGCGACTGCACACGCACACGCACGCACACGCCGCCGGCCACCCGCGCCTGCGCCCCTCCTGCAGGTACGACACCCTCTCCTCGCAGACCAACATCGCCGGCTACCGCGCGGTGGTTGAGGCCTCGCACGCCTTCGGCCGCTTCTTCGCCGGCCAGATGACGGCCGCGGGCAAGGTTCCGCCCGCCAAGGTGCTCGTGCTCGGCTGCGGCGTCGCCGGCCTCGCGGCGGTGCAGACGGCCAAGAACCTCGGTGCGCTCGTCTCTGCGTACGACGTGCGTCCGGCCTCGTGCGCGCAGGTCGAGAGCGGCGCCCGTCCGCGACGCGTCCGTGACACGTCCCGAGCAGGTGCGTCCGGTGGTGCGCGAGCAGGTCGAGTCGCTCGGAGGCGAACCGCCTCCCTGCAGCGGCGAGGGGGGGGGGGGGGGGGGGTCCGCAGGATACGCCGATAACGTGTGTCTGGCGGTGCGGGGCCCGGGTAGGCAGCTTCCTGAGCGTCGAGTACGAGGAGGACGGCGACGGCGGCGGCGGGTCCGTAATCACTCGGTGGGGCGCGCATGGCGCGACACGTCCACGACACGTCCACGACACGCCCCGGCAGGTACGCGAAGGAGATGAGCGACGGGTACAAGGCGGCCGAGCAGGCGATGCTCACCGAGGCGGTCGCCGACGCCGACATCGTCATCACGACGGCGCTGATCCCGAACCGGCCGGCGCCCACGCTCGTCAAGGCGGAGACGGTGGCGAGGATGCGGCGCGGCTCGGTGATCGTCGACCTCGCCGCGCAGAACGGCGGCAACGTGGAGGGCGTCCCCCCCCTTCTCTGCGCAGCTCCGGCGGTGGGGGCGTCGGCCATTCAAACCGCGTCCTCGCGAGTGATTAGGCACCGTCAAGGACTCGGCGACGAGCACGCCGAACGGCGTGACAATCCTGGGCTACACCGACCTCGAGTCGCGCCTGCCGACCACGAGCAGCAACTTGTTCGGGAACAACGTGCGGCCCCGCCCGCACCGCCCCGCTCCGCCCCCTCCTCCTGCCCCTCCGCCCCCGCCGCCCCGACGTCTGCCCCGGACGCAGGTGGCCAAGTTCCTCCTCTCGGTCGGGCCTCAGACGACAGGCCGGCAGGGCGAGTGCGAGACATGCCGCTCGGACGACGCCGCGCCGCTGTCAGGCGGCGCCGCTCACCTGCCTCCTCTCCCCCCGCGCGCAGGTACGAGATCGACCTCGAGGACGACGCGGTGCAGGGCATGCTGCTCGTGCAGGCCGGCGCGACGCGCGAGCCCGAGGCGTACGTCGCCCCCGCGCCGCCGCCGGCGCAGAAGGACGAGGCGGCGGCCGAGGCGCCGCCTCCCGAGTGGCGCAAGTACGCACGCGACGCGACCCGCCTCTCCGTCCTCGGGGGCTGCCTCCTCGCCGCCGGCCTCTCGCCCGACCCGAAGCTGGCGGCGATGCTGACGACCTTCTCGCTCGCCGGCCTCGCCGGCTTCCAGGCCGTGCTCGGCGTGCCGCCCGCGCTGCACTCGCCGCTCATGTCGGTCACCAACGCCATCTCGGGCATGACCGCCGTCGGAGGCATCATGCTCCTCCCCGCGCTGGCGGCGCGGCCACGCGGCGCGTCGCAGCTGCTCGGCGCCTTTGCGCTGCTCGTCTCGTCCGTCAACATCGCGGGCGGCTTCCTCGTCACGAGGAAGATGCTCGGCCTCTTCCGACGGCCGGACGACCCCAAGGCGCCTCTTCCGCCGCCAGCCCCGCTCGCTCGCGTCGCAGCAGCAGCAGCAGCAGTACCCACAGATGGGCGAAGCACGTTGATCACATAGTGTTACACATGGGGCTCTGTCGGGACCCCGGCTCGCGCGGCTTGCGCGCTCGCCCCCCCCCACGGGATCCCGCACCCGGCGCGCGCAGGAGTACTTTTCGCTGTACGGCGCGCCGACCGGCCTCTTCCTCGCCGGGCTCGCCGCCCTCAGCGCCACCGGCCGCACCGGCGGCGTCGGCGTCGCCGGCCTCGCGTCGGGCGTGCTCTGCATCGCGGCGGTCGCCGGGCTGGGCAAGCAGAAGACGGCGCGGCTCGGCGAGACGCGTGCATGACACGCCCAACGACGCGTCTATGACACGTCCACGACGCGTCCCACAGGCGCGGCTCGGCAACACCCTCGGCGTCGCCGGCGTCGCGTTCGGCGTCGCCTCGACCGTCTGCTCGCAGTGGCTCGCCGGGGCCACCGCCGCGGGGCTGGCCGGCGTGGGAGGCATCGCCGCCGCCGGCGCCGGCTCCGGCCTCGCGATCGCCTCGCGCGTCGGGCCGACCGAGCTGCCGCAGACCGTCGCCGGCTTCCACTCGCTCGTGGGCGCCGCCGCGGTCGCCACCGCTGTGGGCGAGTTTTTGCACCTCGCTCCGCTCGGCCTCCTCACGCCCGTCTCGATCGGCGCGATCGTCGCCGCAACCTACCTTGGCGCAATCACAACAACGGGCGCGCGCTTCGCCGGGGAGGCGGGCCCCGCCCCTCCCCGCCGCCCAGCCCTCCCCGGTTTCCCTCCCCGTCCTCCCTCCCCTCCGCCAGGCTCGCTCGTTGCATTCGGCAAGCTCAACGGCGCCCTCGGCTCTGCGCCCGTCTCACTGCCCAAGCGCAACCTCGTCAACGCGCTGCTCAGCGCCGTCTCGCTCTGGGCGGCCGCGCGGATGATGCGCTCCCCAACCCTCGCCGTCGGCCGCGCGGCGCTCGCCGCGTGCACCGCCGCCTCGCTCTTCGTCGGCGCGCACGCCACCCTCGCCATCGGCGGCGCCGACGTCCCCGTCGTCATCACTTGCCTCAACTCGGCGTCGGGGTGGGCGCTCTGCGCCGAGGGCTTCATGCTCTCGTCGACGCTGCTCACGACGGTCGGCGCGCTCATCGGCTTTTCGGGCGCGCTCCTCACGCAGGACATGTGCGTCGCGATGAACCGCGACATCGGCTCCGTGCTTTTCAAGCCGCTCAAGACAAACGAGGGCGGCTCGTGCGAGGCGAGGCGCTGCGAGCCGCGCACCGGGGACAGACACCTCCCCCGCAACACGTACCACACGACACCACACGGCACGTCCACGACACCGTCCCACACAACACAACACGCCCCGCGACACGTCCACGACACGTCCACGACACGTCTTCGCGGCGCCCGCCCCGACAGGTGAAGAGCTACGCGCCGCACACCGAGACGAGTGCGGACGCGCTCGCCGAGCGGCTGCTGTCGGCCAAGAGCGTGGTCGTCGTGCCAGGGTACGGCCTCGCGGTGGCCAAGGCGCAGTACGCGGTCGCCGAGATCGCGAGCAAGCTGCGCGCGCGCGGCGTCAAGGCGCAGTTCGCCATCCACCCCGTCGCTGGCCGGATGCCGGGCCAGCTCAACGTGCTGCTCGCCGAGGTGCGCGAGGGAGCGATCGCAGAGAGGGGGGAGGGGGGACCGCGGGGAGAGGGGCAGGGGGCGAGGAGACCGCGGGGAGTGGGGCGAGGGCTGCCAGCGCACCGCCCTTTTGCGCCGCCTTCGCAGGCGGGCGTGCCGTACGACATCGTGCTCGAGATGGAGGAGATCAACGACGAGCTGCCGGAGACCGACGTCGTCCTCGTCATCGGCGCGAGCGACACCGTCAACTCGGACGCGGAGGACGACCCCGGCTCGGCCATCGCCGGCATGCCCGTTATTCGCGTGTGGGAGGCTGGCAATGTCTGCGTGCTCAAGCGCTCCATGGGCTCGGTCGGCTACGCGGGCTGCGACAACCCCGTCTTCTACAATGAAAACACCGACATGCTCCTCGGCGACGCAAAGGCCTCCTGCGACGCGCTCAACGCCGCACTCGCGTAGAAAGGTTGGGGCGCAGGGAGGGTAGAGGCATGCGGCCCGCGAGTGGCGTGCCGCAGAGCGGCAGAGGTCTGGGAGGAGATCGTTACGCGACGCCCGACGGTATGGTAGCGGCGAGAGAGCGGAGAGATACGGCGGCGGCCGCGACTACCGACTAGAGATCCCGTCCTGGGCCTTCTGGGTTCTGTGCGACAAAAACTCGGTTTGACACAGACACCGTGTTCAAGAGCTTCAGCAGACCCCATGAAGCGTGCCCGCGACGCGCGAGAGTGGTGGCACGCGAAAAAGACGCGGGTCGCGGCCGCGCGCCGGCGGAAACATTTGAAACCGCAAAAGCGCGAGTCGGGGACTCGCGGGCTCTCTGTCCTCTCTTCAAACTCTTGCCCCGCCGGCGTCGCAGGTGGCGGCGGGGAGAGGGGCTCTCGCAAGAAGAGCGCGCATTACTGTCTTCGCCCTACCACCCTTTACCTCCCTGCTTGCGGCGAGGGAGCACCGATAGGTGTCGTGTTGGCAGTTTCCCAGTTAGCTCACCACAGCAGCCCAGCCCCTCTTGATTTTTTCAACCGTCGCTATGACAAGTATAGTCTCTGTCGCCACCAGCCAGCCAGATGTGGCCTTCCGCACTCGGAGTGCCGCGCGCGCCGCAAGAATCTGCGCATCTAGGCGTAGCCTCGCGCATCGCGTCGCTGCACGCATCCCTCCGGAAACTGGAGTTCGACACGGGGGCGGCCCATCGTGAGAAAGCCGGTCCACATTGATCTGCCGGAGGATAGCACCCCGCTCGCACGCCGGCCAAGCAAGCCGTTGACCATCCCCGTGAGCGCCGCCTCGTCCACGAGGCCAAGGTTGATGCCACCCCAGACGTCGCCACGCGATCGGCTGTTGTTTGTGTGGCAGAAGCGGCGCCGCTGTGCCACGGACCATGAGATCGCCTCGGCGAGTAGCGTCGGATTCGCTGTCTGCCAGAGGATTGGGTAGGACGGCCTGCGCGCACAGATCGGACGAGGGGGATGGCGTGGGTCAGCGACGAAATGTCGGGAGGCGTGGCAGTGGACGCACCTGGCCCATTTGGCGCCAATCTTGCTTCCATTAAGGATGCATAGTGCATAGTCGTCCATACTTGGCATACGTCCTCGCTCACGAGTCTTTTCCGGCGAGTCTCTCATGTGCACCTGTTGCAAGCCGGACGATGTGAGCTTCTCGGCCACCTCTCCGCCACCTCTCCGCGATTTGCTCACCACCAGATAGGGGTCTGGGCCGAAGGCGCAGGCCCTCTCCGCACACTCAATGTGCGCCTCGAGCCAAGGTCGCGGGCGCCACAGCACATCGATGAAGGCGCGCGAGTGGTGCACTTTGACATAACGACGCAGCCCGTACCACGAGTTCCTCTTGAGGAAGTCTTGCATTGAGACGTGCGCCATAGGCCTCCTGTCGCAAGCCTGTGATGTTCTGCACGCCTCGGCGGGTGGCGAGGAATTACGTGGCGGCTGGCAGTGCGTCCACGGGCGGAAAAAGCACTGCAGCGTCCCCGGCTTCGCCGTGCACCACCGCCAGCCGCGTCGATGGTCCGATGTGTTGCTTGCCGGTGCCTCCACCAGAGTGCGGTTTTGTGACATGGCGAGCGCCAGCAAGTAGACGGTCATCCGCAGCGTCCACCCAAGGCCAGCGCCCACCGCATCATCATGCAGCACGAGCAGACGCGAGCAGTCACTGCCGAACTGGTGCCGCGCCACCAATTTCCGCATGGTCCAGTACGAGGCGTTTGGCAAGTAAAAGAGGCGATGGTTGGAGGGGGGGCGGGGGCGCGTGGGCATGCGGTCGGCGAGGGCGTCGACGATCCAGCTGTCAATCGGGCCGGCCGGCGGGTTGGGGACGAAGTCTGGCGCGCTGAGATTGCAATTCGCACGGGGCAGCATATCGGCCGCGAACCACTGCCCGAGCGCTCCTACATGGCGACAGCGAACATCCAACCAACACACGTGTGACAAGTTGCGCGTTTCGTTCGAGCCTAGATCTAGAATTTAAACAACGCAACTCTCTCTCACAGCACACAGGATCTAGAATTCAAGAGTTGTGGGACGGGATTGGAAAACAAGGTGCAGGAAGGTTTGTCGGCACGGCGGTGCTCGACGGCAAGCTCTACGCGGTGGGCAGAGCGAATGAGGCTGACGAAGCACCTTCCATCTCGGTCGATCGGTACTACGACCTGGCTTCGAAAGCATGGGAGGCTGTGGCGCCGATGGCGACGGCTCGAGACGAGCTCACGGTAGCGGTGCTCGACGGCAAGCTTTATGCTGTGGGTGGCACCAACCCCAACGACGGCTCCCTCAGCTCGGCGGAGCGGTACGACCCGCCGACAAACGTATGGGAGGCGGTGGCGCCGATGGCGGAGGCGCGCGCGTATCACGACATGACGGTGCTCGAAGGCAAGGTCTATGCTGTGGGCGGCAGCCTCGGCGGCGGCGCCCTCAGCTCGGTGGAGCGGTACGACCCGGCGTTGGACCTCGTGCATGGGAGGCGGTGGCGCCGATGGGGCAGAGGCGCGGCATGATCACGCTGTGGCGGTGCTGGACGGCAAACTGTACGCTGTGACCTGGTGGGAAATAAATAAATAAATAAAAACGGACACATCTACTGTGAGATCGTGGAGGTACGGCTTTAAAAAGGAACTCAGGTCCCCGCCCCGCGCCCGCCCGTGCGATCTCTCCGTGCCACATGAACCCACATGCTCCGTGCAGGGTTCTTTGTGTATTCCTAAGCCTCTGTTTCATTTTTCTTTATACTTTAATTGGGCGGACACGCACACGCGCACAAAACACACACGCACGACGCGCATCTCGTTCGCAACCGGCGTCCGCCGGGAGATAGGAGGTCACAGCTGCTGCGTTGGGGGAGCGCTCGACCCGGGCGGCGGCTCAAGGCGCGCTCGCGCGACGCGCTCGGCCCGCTTCGCCTCCGAGTCGAACCGCGTCCAAAAGGAGCGCGGCCGCGTGTGCAGAAAGGTGAAGACAAAGGCGAGGGCGTGGAAGACGAAGGGGTAGAGGCCGAGGGCGAGGAGGTTGGTCCACTTGGAGAGCACCGGATCCATCGATTGATAGCCGTAGTACGACCAGCGCGAGCCGTAGGGCTGGTCGCCAAACTCGTTCTGGAGCAGCCCCTCGAAGGCGAACTTGCCAAACGAGATGACGTACGGGATGTTGACCACGGGCGGCATGAGGCACGCCGGCAGGTAGAAGCCCGAGAACTGCAGCAGCACCGAGACGATCGCGTTGTGGGCGGTGCCGGCGCCCTCGGGGTCAGGGATGAAGGAGATCATCAGCAGCGAGAAGGCGGAGCCCGTGCTCGAGAGCAGCGCGAAGACGGCGATGAAGTAGAAGAAGGCCTCGGCCGTGGGCGCGAACTGGTACGGCGCCCAGTACACCACCGACCCGAAGAGGACCGCCTTCCAGAGCGCCTGCGCCATCAGCCGGAAGGCCCACTGCAGGTGGTACGCCGCGGCCGAGTACCCGCCCGCCGCGTGCTCGCGCCGGAAGGCGCGCTGCTCGGTGTAGCACTCGGCGAGGACGGCCGTCTCGGTGATGACCGCCGCGGTGAGCGTCTGGTAGAGGAAGGACCGCTTCGCCGAGATGAGGTGGAGGACGGTGATGTACTCGTCGTCCTCGGGCGTCCACCCGTCATACGGCGCCATCCCGCCGCCCGAGGAGCGGGTCCACACAAAGAGGATCGCGTAAAAGGCAAACTGCAGTAGCGGGATGAAGAGCATGCGGTACCAAAAGTCGCGGTCGCGCACCCCCTTGAGGTAGGCGCGCCGCGTCAGAATCGCAATCTGCGCCGGGATCGAGCGCGCCTTTGTCTTGCTCGCGAGCAAGCCCTCGAGCAGCCGCGTCCGGCGCGAGCGGCCGGCGCCCGTCGCGCGCGACACCTCCGCGAAGGCCTCGTCGACGGGCGGGGGGAGGCCGGGCAGCGTTCTCTGCGCGAGCTGCTCGCACGTGCGCACGAGCGCCGCGTTGGCGTCGGAGTTCGCCCACGAGTCGACGAGCGAGTCGACGGTGGAGCCTCCGGCCGAGGAGGTGGAGCTTCCGGCGGAGAGGCCCTCGGCGAGGGGGGGCGCGAGGAGGGCGGGCGAGAGGAGGGCGGAGGGGCGCTTCTCGGAGGCGGAGGAGCGCCTCGGGCTCTTGGCCCCGCCCTTGATCACCGCCAAGTGGGGGCTCATGTCGGACGAAGAGCGGCGCGGAGCGTCCTCTAGGCGAGGCGGCTCGGGCGGCGAGTCGGGCGGCGCGGCGAAGGCGGCGGGCGCGGGCGAGTTGCTGGCGGAGACGATGGGGGAGATGCGGGCGCGCGGCGAGGCAGAGCTCATGCGTCTTGAGAGCGCCTCAAGGACGAGTCGCTCCGAGAGGGAGGCGGACCGCTCGCGCCGCCACGACTGCTCGGCGACGGCGGCGTCCACCTCGGAGGTGCTCAGCCGCTTGGACGTGCCTGTTCACAGCTAGAGGTGTGAAGAGACGCTGTTCACACCTCGGAGGTGCTCAGCCGCTTGGACGTGCCCGACAGGCTGAAGCGCTTGCTGAAGCGGCCGGGGCGCGACGGGGCGGAGGCCGCCTGCGGGCCTGGCTCCTTGGCGTAGGTGAGGTCGACGACAAAGTCAGCCGGGTTGGTGCCTGGGGAGGGGGGGGGGGGGGGGAGTCGGTGCGTGGTGAGGTGAGGTGAGGTGAGGTGTGGTGTGGTGTGGTGTGGTGTGGTTGGGGGGGGGCGGGTATTCCGCACCAGACGGCAGCCGGATGCCGAGCGAGCCAAGGTAGGCTCCGATGGAGGCTGTGGGCCCGAAGTAGGCGGCCTTGCCGGCGGCCATCAGCAGGAGCGTGTCGAAGAGCGCGAAGATGTCGGCTCGCGGCTGGTGGATGGTGCAGAGGACGGTGCGGCCGGAGTCGGCGAGTCGGCGCAGCGCGCGCACGAGCAGCAGCGAAGAGTAGGCGTCGAGGCCTGGCCGACGTGCGAGCGGGGGGCATGTGCGTGCGACGCGTGTCCGGGGGCGGGCGGCGAGAGAGGAGAGGGAGAGGAGAGGGCTCGCGGGCGCCTGTGGTCGGCTCGTCGAGGAAGAGGACGGACGGAGACGTGACGAGCTCGACCCCGACGGTGACGCGCCGCGCCTGCCCGCCCGAGATGCCTCGCCGGGTGGCGCCTCCGATCCGCGTGTCCGCCACCTTGGTCAGGTCGAGGTCGCGGATCACTCTCTCGACAGCCGCCTGGAGGGGGGTGGGGGCGGGGGGTGGGGCTGGGGAGGTGCCGCCAGAGAAGGCCGCGAGAGAGCCGCGCTGCCGCCTCCCGCACGCGGCTGGTCTCTCCGCCACCCGTCAGGCGGAGTTCGGCGGTGTATGCGAGCATCTCGCGCACCTGCAGGAGGGCCAAGAGGGAAGGGTCCGAGAAGGGTCCGAGAAGAGCCCGAGAAGGGTCGGGGAAGGGTCGGGGAAGGGTCTGGGAAGGGCCCGGGAAGGGTCGCGCGCAGTGAGCGTCTCGAAGAGCGCGTCGAACTGCATCACGTACGCGGAGACGCGCTTGAAGTACGCGTCGCGCCGCTTCCCGTTGAGCAGCACCTCGCCTATCGGCGCACCGAGCTGTGAAGAGACACACGGCCCGGCTCGGCGGCGGCGGCGGCTTGCGCAAGCCGCCGGCGATCTCGCCCCCTTTCTTCCGGTCGGCGAGCACGTCGAGGAGGGTGGACTTGCCGCAGCCGGAGGGCCCCATGATGGCCGAGAGCGACCCCGGCGCGAAGACGCCCGACACGCCGCGCAGCACGTGCTTTTGGTCCCAGTGCAGCGGCCGCTTGCCCTTGCCCTTTGGCAGCGCAGCCTTTGCGCGCGCGCGGGCAGATGCGTTGAGCTTGACGGAGTAGTGTATGTCGGAGAAGGAGAGGTAGACGCGCTTGACGCGCTCGGCCGGCTCGTCCGAGCTCTCGAAGGACGCCGCGCTCGCCGTCGACGCCTCGGCGAGCGAGAAGCCTTCTGCGGCGGGCCCGGCCGGCGCCGGCGCCACGCCGCTCTCCGCTCGCGGACGAGAGAGCCAGACGAGGGCGAGCCAGGCGTTCGGGAGGAGGAAGATGAGGCCGATCACGATGATCGCCGCGATCATCTCGCTCTCGAACCGCGCCGGCCGCGGATCCTCCGCCTCGTCGACGCACTCGTAGAAGCGGAGGTTGCGCTCCGCAACATCAACATAGGGCGCAATGGAGACCTGGATGTAGCACGAGAGGTTCGCGGGGCTGGAGCCAAGGCTGGGCAGCGCCAGCCCGCAGTCCGCCGTCGCCGCCGCGTTTGTCACTGTGGTCTCCACCGAGTTATCGAGCGGTAATACGTCACCTCGCGTGTAGTTTAGTGAGAGCCGCGCACACGCTGCGAAGCCGCGGTCAAACTGGGCGGCGGAGACCTCGGGGCAGTAGCCGTACGTACGGACAACGTCGGCCCGCGCGCCGCAGAGGGCGGCGAGCAGCCAGAGGGACGATGCTGCTGGTGTCCGCATTGCTAGCCGGCAAGGGGGGCCATGATAAAAGAATTTTAGCAGCTCCCTCGCACAACACTGGGCACTCCTCTCGTTGAGGCGCCGTACGACCAACCGAGACAATGGTGCGCTCGCTCGCCCCGCCCGTGCCCGCGGCGGCCCGCGCGTGCGCGCGCGCGGTAGTAGGAGTAGGCTGCGGGTCGTACCGAACCGGTGGGTCACCACCGGTCTCTGGTCCCCGGGAGCAACGAACCGCGCAGCCACACAATGAGCGCAAAACAGCAGCACCTTCAGCGAGAAGGAGAGCACCAGCCGAGGCGCTGCCCGCCGAGGCCCGAGCACGCGAGGACGCGCGAGACGGGGCGGCGTGGGGGCCGCCCGGCGAGCAAAACGACGGGTGCCGCGCGAGTCGCGTGCGTCAAGCAGTCGAGGCTGTCGAGGCTGTCGAGGCTGCCGAGGCTGCCGAGGAGGCCGAGGAGGCCCCCCCCTCCCCCCCAGGGTCCCGAACCAGGGACCAGCCGACGCGTAGGAGGGAAGCGAACGCACGCGACACGACGGATGTCGAAATCCGCTGCGACGGAGACTCACCGCCTCATATACGGTGGATTTTATTTAATTGTTTGCTGTCATCGCTGGCGCCTCTGTGTGGAGTGAGGTGGTGGATAGGGTGGGCGCTCGCAACCGTGGCGAGTGTCGCCCTCGCCGTGCGTCACGTGAGGATGGGCCGAGGAAGGCCACCGCGCACGTCGGCCCCACGACACGGTGACATAGAGACAGGAGCAGCACATGGAGCAGCACCACCAGCACCACCAGCTGCAGAGCCAGAGGCGCCTCACAGCCCCGGTCGCGCAAAACCAGAGGACCCCCCGCACAGAGAGAAAAGAAGCGAAAAAGCCAGACGGCGCGCCCGAAAAAGAAAACGCGGGAGGCGGCGCCCAGCGCCAAGGGGACGCGAAGCATGGACGGGTGCAGAGATCGCCGCCCTCCCGATCCGCGCAAAAAAGAGAAGGGTGTGGGCGTGGAAGCGACACCGACGGAATGTGCGGCGGAAGGGGCGAGGGAAGCTCGACCCAGACCTGGACTTCTACGGGGTACCCGCAGTCGAATCCGCCTCCAGCCCGCTCGAGAGGGCGGACGCGCGAGCACAACGGCTGGGGATGAGGCCCCTCTTAGATGAGGACCTGGCACACCTGGGAATACCCGCGGCCTACACATGGCACATACCCATCGCCGAGTGGAATGCACTCATGAAGGCACTCCACGGAAACGGAATGAGCAAGGGTGCGCAGAAAAAGGCGCCACGGAAGAAGGCGCACGGACAAGCCCATTTCGCCACCCTAAACGTCTGCGGCGGGGGCCTCGAGAGCATAGAGGGGGCGATGGAGGAAATCCGGGAACTAAAAGAGGGGGGAGGCGCACCGATCCGCAACACGGGACGGGAGGCAACAAAGAAGTTGGTGGAGATCATCAGATACATCAAGGAGGGAGGGGTGTGGCTCGCCACGCTGGCGGATACGCACCTAGGCGAGAAGGAAATGCGCGAAGTGATAGAGTACCTAGAGACGATGGGGATAGAGGCGTGCGGGACCCCAGCCTACAATGACCCGGCCTCGCGCGCGCTCAAAGCGGGGGTGTTGATTGTGTGGGACCCAGACCACCTGCAAGCAAAGAGAGACGGGAAGGGTGAGGTGTCCATGGAAGAGGTGGTGAGAGGTCGCGTCGTGAAAGTGGAGATGGAGGACGCGGCAAGCGGACTGGAGTGGACACAGATAGGAGTCTACATGCCAGTGAGGGGACGGGCTAAGATAACGGTGGCGGCGAGAGGAGGAACGGACGACACAGAAACAAAGGACCCAGCGCAAGACGCGTGGGAGAGCCTAAGGGACGAGCTAGACAAAATCGACGGGGAGTACATGATCGGTGGAGACTTCAACGCCGAGACGGAGGCCTTCCTACGAAGCAGAGGCAAAAAGGAGCGGACCCTCTCAGACAAGATGTTCAACAGCATGCTGACCGAAGTGGGGCGAGACCTGAGAGCGATGGCGAATGACGCAACGTACCGGGCGGGCACGCAAATTGACAACTGGATAGTCACCCCGGCGCTAGCAAATGTGATGGGGCGCGTACACATCATGCCAGGAGTATGCGGGAAAGACCATGAGATTGTGGCGGTCGAATACTATGGGGCAGACGACCCAGAAGGAGAGCGGGAATACCGACCGAAGGGAGTCAGCCGGAAGTTGGACCGAGACGCCGAGGAGGCGTTCACGAAGACCGTACAGGAAGCCTACGACGGCGCGATGCAACCGCGCCAAGGCGAGACACCGGCAGAGAGGCTGAAGGCGATGACACAGGCGCTCACGGACCATGCCAAGGCAGTGATAAAAGAGGCGCAGGACAAGTTGCGCCTAGAGAAGGAAGGGGATAAGGGCGGACAGACCGGCGAGGCGGACGAGGAGGGGGAGGACCAAGGGGGGGGCGGGCAGCGGGACACCCAACGACGGGGACGACCCCCCATGTCGCAGAGGGAGAGACTGCGATGGAAGATAGCAAAGTGGAGACGGATCGGCGGGGGTGGGGAAGGCGCAGGTAAGCAGACGTCTACATTCCGTTCTCGTAATGAAACTCTTTCCCCACGTCAGTAACGCAGACAAGTTCGCCTATGCAGTCCACGTCGTCATCACAGTCGCCGATTCCCTCAGGACAGGGCCCGTATTGCTTGCAGCAGCCCGATGTTTCTCCTTCGGCCCAGGGGTTGCAGGCGGCCCAGGGAGGGGGCGGAGGTAATGGGGGTGGGGGGGAGGGGGGGGGTGGAGGCGGCAGTGGCACATCACACGTCTCCTCTGCGTGGCCGACAAAACCATATCCACCGCCCCTACAATCATTTGGACAGGGCGGTTCTGTACAAATTGGAGGAGAGGGGGTTGCCATTATCCATTTTGTCATACACCGCCCCGACTCCCAAGTGCCATTATCCGGGTTTGGACAAATTATCATTGACTCGCCAATGCCATTATCCGGAGGCCCATTTTCTTCGCCAGTTGCTATCCACTGCCACACACCGGCAGATGGGCCCCATGTGAGGTGATCCGTGGTGTATATCCATTTGTAAAGACGAGTAACGCCGGTCGGCTCGCAACGCCCCGGAGGATACGATTCGATGCCAAAAATGCAGTCCGGTGGTGAGCGAGTCACCCCGGCCGATGAGGAGGCCACCGCAGCAGGAGCGGGAGGCGCCGGTATTTCGAGCAGCTCCCGCGGCGCGTGGGCGCCGCGGGGTTGACCGACAGCTTGTAAGGTGGTCGTAGGCGCGTTGGTGGGCGCAACGCTGGTGTCCGCCCCATTCGGTTCTCCAAGCCACCACCGCAAGTTGTCCGGTGCTCCTGACACGGCGGCGGTGAGAGCGGCCGCCAACGGAATGCAGGACATAATACGGGGCCGAGGACGCCAATTTTTCGCTATTGGATCCCTACCTAGCCTTTTGGTCTGCGTGTTTGGCGTTTTGCCGTTTGTCGTAAACAAAACGGTTTTTTTTCAAGACTCCCGTACTAAACTCTAAAGATCCTTCAAAAATTCCCCATGAGCATTTTGATTTCACTTTATTAGAGCCACCCTCCCCTCCTCCCACCCGAGCCGCGCCCTGCGCCGCACAACCTATATCACCCTTTGCGCAGTCAATCGGTCGACGCCGGTAGAACTCTCTCTCTCTCAGTGAGCGAACTTGAAGATTTGCTTGGGGGGGGGGGGGGGGCAAGTAAACTTGTCTCCACCCACCTCCCCGCGCGGGGCCGCTCCGGGGCGACCCGGGTGCCCTCCGACCACCCTGGCTCCTTAATTACTACTAGAGTGAGGCCCTTGACGGGCCCCGCCCCCAATGGGGCGGGGTTGAATGGGCTAGCGCTGGCGTGGCATTGACATGAGCACAAAGTTGCTAATGTGCGTAGACGAACAAAAAGTAGGGTTGAAATCGTCCACGCAAGGCTTGGGGAGTGCTTGGGGTGGCCTCAGGCATCCCCAAGGGAGTCGCAGCGGTGCCCCATAAGCAGCTTAGCGATTGTCGAACCTCGAAGCGCGTTCGTTTGAAGAAAGGCACACGGTACTATCGGGCCACCGGAGAGTCACCGGTAAACTTCGACACTTTGAGGGGTGAGAGCATGCATTATTGTGGCATATCATGTCACATAAGGTCGAGCTTGACCGCAGAAGCATCAAGAAGCGGATACTCCAGCTCGACTGTGCCGGCAAACTGCCTCCGCTCACGCCGCGGGCCGGCTGCCAACAGCCGTCGCGGCCCGTGGCGTGCTCCAGAGAGGGAGAGAGGTCGAGTCCGCATGGCTCAGGCCGGCCAGAAGGTGTGTGGCGACGGCACCGTGGCAGGAGTGCGGAGAAGAGCTCGCCGAACGCGAGCAGCGGAAGGCCGAAGTGTGCCAGCGCGAGAGCCTCGCGAACGGGTGCAGAAGGAGCTCGCCGTGACACGATGCCGGGCGGTGGTGGTGCTCTGGCGGCTGTGCACAGTGGGAAAGGTCAGGCTGCAACAGCGTAGCACGATGGTAGTGCCCCACTGCAGCCTGGCCTGACATGCACAGGGCGAACAGAGACCTTGCTATCGCCTGGCGCTCGTCTGGGCAAACTTTGACCGCCGCCCGGCTCGCCACGAGCACGCAGCGACAAAATGATGACCGTGTCGAAGTTGAGGCTGGTCGAGAGGAAGAGGCTGCCGTGCGAGCCGGCAACTGGCTGGCTCGGCGTGGACAGCCGGCGGCGACTTTTTGCCGAAGAGCGTGCCTGCCGAAGAGCGAGTCTGACTCAAAGTGCACGGAGTGGGCGCCGCCGACCGTCGGGAAGAGTCCGATGGGTGCCAGGAGGATCCAGAGAGCGATGAAGGCGCAAATTGCGCCGCCGAAAGTGGCGGTAGAGGCCAGGACGTGCGCGTGGGCCGGTCAGGCCACGTCCCGGGGCGAGCGATCGAGGGCCGCGGGGCTCGCCCCGCCGGCCGAGCGGTGCGAACGGCCGGTCGCCCGCTTCGGGTTGGACCCGCCGGGCGGTCTGGCGGCGGATGGCACGGCCGGGCGGGCCCCGGGAGGCAGGCGGGGCCGCGACAGGCGGCAGGGCAGAAAATCCCTTTCGGAGAGCGTGTGGGGGTTCGACTCGGGGTTTCACAGCCTTGTTATTGAGAAGAAAATACCTCCTCTGGCGCTGTGCGCTGGCCTGTGAGAGGTTGAGTTCACACAAAAACACAACCCCGGTGTGCTTGAGCACTTGAGCACTGGATAGGGTCGGTTCCGCATGGTACGGGACCCACCCCTCGATCGTCTCGCCCACCCTCACTGGTGTGTTCATCGGGGGGGGTCATAACAAACGGATCGAGGTGCACGCTGCCGAAGCAGTGTCGTCCCCCCTCTCCCCGACGGCGATGGCGGTGTGACCGATCGAGCTACAAGAGGAACTTGTTCAGCAGGATCCGGGATAGTCAGATGCATTATCACAGTAGCCCGAGGACGGGGGGGGGGCGGGCCTCACCCGGGGCTCACCGGCGCCCGGCCGTCCCCGCCCCCTCCCTCACCTGCCCCACCCCGGGGCCTCACTCGCGATGCGCTGTCCCGGGGGGGTAGCTCGCTGCCCGACCCAGCCAGGGCGCAGGGGCACCACGGGCGGGCCACAGCCCACGCGCACGCGGCCCCGTACCTACGCCTACCGGCTACCGCGCGCCCCCGGCCCACCAGCGCCACGCCTAAAAGATTAAGAATTCTACCCCCTGAAAGGCGCGCTCCGCACGAAAGTGAAAGCTGAATGGGCGGGTCGGGGTGCCGCCGGGGTGGGGGGGGTGGGGGCACCCGGGGCGCCTCACTCTGAGGAGCTCCGCCCCGCCCCTGCCCCTCATTGCCCCGGGGGTGGGGCCTCACCCGCAGCCGGCGCGTCCCGGGGTGGGGTCTCGCTCTCGGGGTGAGTCCCGGGTGAGGGTGTATGTAGAGGATGTAGAGTGTAGAGCGCTGTAGAGCTGTAGAGATGTAGAGCGCTGTAGAGCGCTGTAGAGCTGTAGAGCTCTACATCCGCCGCGTGACGAGGCGCCTCCGTTGTAGAGCGATGTAGAGGCGCTCTACAACGTGAAATCTCTACAACAAAGGCAGCGTGCACCTCGATCCTGTACCGTGTTTGTTATGACCCCCCCCAATGAACACACCAGTGAGGGTGGGCGAGACGATCGAGGGGTCCCGTACCATGCGGAACCGACCCTATCCAGTGCTCAAGTGCTCAACAAACTCTACATGATAAGCGGGAACGAGGCACGGTCGCTCTCCGACATGAGGCGCGTTGCACTTGCCAGTGCTGCCCTGGCCTTCTGTCTGCCCGCCCAATGGGTAGGAGGTGCCTCTGCTGCTGTGGCATGCCTCACGGCTGCGACTGGCCGGCGCCTCGGCGCGTCAGCTCGGCTCGGCGTAGCGATAGTGGCCAGCGCAACTCGCCTGGACTCAACGCTCAGCCAGGAGCTCCCGCACGCGCTGGCGCGAGTCATGGCGCATGCAACGCGCAGCAATGCTCGCCTCGCCTCGCGCAAATGCGACCTTCCTCGCAGCCGACAGTCCACCGCCTGCTAAAGAAGCACAGCGACGAATGCGGCACCGGCGACACATGGCAGGCTGGTCATGACGCAGTTATAGGGTGTTGTGTGCCGTCGGAGTGACTCTCTGTGTGTCAGGGATAGTCAGGGCTGTCCATCAGAGCTCCAGTAAGCTCGGAGACACCCCATTAGCGCGGCTCGACCTCTTTGAGTCACTGCCTTCCCGGCGGTTTGGCTGTAGAGCCTCTACAACAAACTCTACAGCAAAATCGCGCTCTACATCGCTCTACAACGGAGGCGCCTCGTCACGCGGCGGATGTAGAGCTCTACAGCTCTACAGCGCTCTACAGCGCTCTACATCTCTACAGCTCTACAGCGCTCTACACTCTACATCCTCTACACCCTCCCTCAGAACAAGAGTAGCCGGCCTTGCTCGTCAAAGACGGTGCATCCTCGAGTGAACCTGTAGTTGCCGTGCTCGTCATAGATGTCCTTCCGCTCGGCTTCAAGACACTTTTTCTCCTCTTGCTGTTTCTCCGGCTTCTCCTCCCCCCTGTCAGCCGCCCTGTGTCACATTGCTTTCCCTCTGCCGGCGGCGGCGCTGCGCCGCTGGGGGTGCGAGGCGCTGCGGGTGGTGCCGAGGAAGAGAAAGGCGCGACCGGCTCGATGGCCGCGTGATCGGTTTTTTTATCCCTGCCGCCGTATGTGGCGCACCAGGACCCACACAAAAGGAACTCTCACCGCGCCACCCCCGTCGTCACCGGCGGGAAAAATTCCTCCTCAAGCCCACTCCCGCCGAGCCTCTCGCGGAGCGCCGCGTCGAAGCGGCGGCTCTGCTCGGGCGTGAATTTCTCCCGCCAGCCACCCGGCGACCCGCGGCGGAAGTGGCCCGCCTCGCCCTCGTGCCGCATCGCCCGGCTCGCGGCGCCGTCCGTCGCCTCGTGCCTCTGCCGCATCGCCTCGAAGCTCGACGCGCGCACCGCCGCGTCGAGCGCGGCGCCGTCGGGCTGCACGCCGAGCAATCCGGCCACGCGCGCCACCTGCGCCTCGACAACGGCGGGGCTGAGGCCTCCGGAGGGTGGCGGTGCGAGCAGCCCTACTCTCCGGCCCCGCCTGCGCCCGTGTGTCGGCGCACAAGTCCTCGTAGCGGAGCAGCAGCACCTGCTCACGCCGATGCGGGTCCGAGGCGAATCTCGAGGTCTCGCAAGCGGCGCGAGCTCGGAGCTTGCCTGCCCCGGACACGCGCGCGCCACGTGCCACCAAGCGAGCGTGTGCTCGAACCTACGTGCGTGATCTTGTGCCATACCGCCAGGCGCTCGTGCCCTCGAACCAGTCCGCCTCTGCGCTAATCTCGGCTACTCTCTGCTAGTCTCAAACCAGTCCGCCTCCGCGCTACTCTCGGCTACTCTCGGCTACTCTCGGCTAGTCTCGAACCAGTCCGCCTCTGCTCGCCGGCTCCGCGCGTCGGGCGCCGCACTCGGCAGCGGCGCGCTGCCCGCGAGGAATGCCTCGAGGAAGGCGTCCCAGCTGCCCCGGTACGAGACCGCCTTGAGGGCGCGCGAGTGGTGGTAGAGAGACACCGCCACGTCGCGCGGGTCCCGCACCACCACCACCACCGCCACGCCCGGCGGAGGGGCGCCGGCGAGGCAGCCGGCGACGGGCAGGCCCTCTGGCGGCGCGTGCGTCTTGAAGGCACGCCGCGCGTGTGGCAGTGCGGCGAGCTGGCGCAGCGAGAAGGCGCCTGGCGGGTGGGACGGGGCGTAGGCCGCCGGGGCGTGGCGTGGGAGCGGGGAGGGGTGAGCGTCAGAAGGGGGAGGGGGGGGTCTGAGGCGGAGCAGGGGGGCGGGGAGGGGGCGGAGCAGGGCAGAGCGGGAGCCCGCGCACCGGTGGCGACGGCCGCCTCGACCCAAGGCACGCGCGTCTGCACGTGGGCGTTCGGCTCGCCGAAGAGGCAGCAGACGATCTGCTGCAGCCAGGTGGTGCCTAGACGCAGCTCCGTCAGACGGCTCCGAGGCAGCTCCGAGGTGGGCAGGCGAGCTGCAGCAGCTCTGCTGGCGCCGGACTTTGGGAACGTTGCGATGAAGACGTCGCCTGCTCGCGGAAGGGATCAGCTCGGGGACTCTCGGGCAGCCTCGCGGAGGGAAGGCTGCTACGCCACCCTGCTCGCGGAGGCAAGGCTGCTCGCGGGTGCGGGCGGCGAGGGGCCGCCGTGGGGTGGCGGCCTCCGGAGGCGCCTCGGAGGCTTTGGGAGGGGGCGAGGCTCGAGGGTGCCTCCGAGGAGGGGGGAGGGCCGGGGGGGGTGGGAGAGGCTCGAGGGGGTGGGAGAGGCTCGAGCAGAGGCGGAGGCTTGAGGCGGGGAGAGGGTCGAGGAGGAGGAGGGGGGTGCTGCAGCAGCGGCGGGCGCCTGGCTTAGGCGCGAGACCGGACCGCAGTGCGGGAGCGGCGAGGGACGGCCGCAAGGCTCGCGCGCGCGGCTGGTCCGGCACGAGCAGCAGCGACTGCGCGCACGCCTCCAGCGCCGCGATCGCGTCGCCCGACTCGGCGAGCGCCGCGGCGCGCAAGGCCCATGCCGCCGCCAGGCCAGCCGCGTCCGACCTCGCTGCCGCGGTGATGGCGCGCGCCGCAGCCTCGGCGGCGCCACTCGCGTCGCCGCCGAGCAGCGCGACATCGCCGAGCACGGTCAGCGCCGTCGCGCTGCCGGGCGAGAGCTGCGCCGCGCGTGCCGCCTCCTCGGCCGCCTCCGAGTGCTCTCCCGCCCGGGCGAGGGCACTCGCGAGGTTGAGCCGCGCCTCGAGCGGGCCAAAGGAGGCTGCGCGGCGCAGCAGCGGCACAGCCTCGGCGACGCGGCCCGTCGCGAGCAGCGACTGGCCCAGGTTGGTCAGCGCGCCCGCGTGCGAAGGCTCCAGCGACAGCGCCGCCCGGTAGTGCGCCTCTGCGGCGACGTGGTTGCCGTCGGCACTGGCCAGCACGCCGAGCACAAAGTGAGGCTGCGGGTGCCGCGAGCCACCGCCACGCTCCACGAGCGCGGAGCACACCGCGCGCGCCGCGTCGGGCTGTCCCGCCTGCGCCAGCGACACCGCCTCGCTAAGGCGCTGGGCGACCTCGGGCGGCATCGGCGGCGGCGGCGGCGGCGAGTAGCCGGCAGGCGAGGACGAGCCGGCCCGTCCGTGAGCGGCCGCGGCGATCGGACGGCACGAACTGCGCGGCCGCCACTCCGCTCGCAGTCGGGTGCGTGCGCAGCAGCGGAGCGGGTCGCTCGAGGACGTTATGAATGGCATGAGTTAGTGGCCAGTCCCATCGCAGGGTTCCGGCTCCTCTTAGCTCCGGTACTCTCACGAGGTTGATATCCTTTTTGGTGTCCAGTCCGAGCCTGGCTGTTCTTCACCTTTCTACCTACCTACCTATCCTTTGGCCGCGTTGGGTAGCGAGGATTGGTGTCACGCGATCCACGCAGGCGTGGTTTCTGACGGCCGACCGTCAGTGCACGGAGTTGCCCCTTCTCCGACTGCCCCGGCTAGTTCACGAGTACCCAGAGGGGGTCTGTGCGCACGGTTAGACCCTATGCAATAGGTAGGTAGGTCCGGTTTTGACCGCCCCAGAGGGCCCCGCAATAGGTAGGTAGGTGGTGGTGTGTTTGGGGGGGACAGAATCTGATAAGGCGAGAATCGGGCGGACAGAATCAGATCGATTAGGCAGAAACGGAAGCTGGATGAGGAATCCTGCCCGGAGGCTGAGTGCGTGGAAAGGGGACGGGCAGAATCAGATCGCGTAGGAAGAACCGGAAAAGGAGAGTGAGAATCAGAAGAAACGGACACGAATCCCTCTCGAGCCTCCGCATACAGAATCCTGTCTTGGGTGGCAGAATCGCTAGTGCAGAATCCTCAGGCGTGGACAGGGTTCTCCAAGACTGACCCCCCCCGAGCAGCAGCGTTTTGTTGTTGGGGGGGTTGGCCCCCCCCCCCCCCCCCCCAGCAGGAGTGCTCTGCTGCTGGGGGGGTCAGACCCCCCCCCCTAGCAGCAGGGATGAGCTTAGTTGTGCAGGGGGGGTACCGAGCAGTGAGCGGCCGCTCCTATCCAGTCTTCCAGTGCTCAAGTGCTCAACAACTTTTGTTATTCACGACCTCGAGTGGCAGCTGGCGCGCTCAATGCCGGGGTGCGCACAACAAGAAGAGGGGGGTTATTCACCCGAGGCCACCCGAGATCACCCGAGGTCACCCGAGGTCACCCGAGATCACCCGAGGTCACCCGAGATCACCCGAGGTCATCCGAGATCACCCGAGCTCACCCGAGGTCAATAAAAAAAGAATAACAACAAACAAAACAAGCAAAAGAAATCGTCGCATCGGGGCAGAGGGGGGGGGGGGCTGTGACCCCAAAGGGCTAGTGAACACTAACCGACCCTGGTGGGCTGATCCTTTGTCAATGTTGCTGACGCCATCCAGCACCATCCATAGCATGTCTTGTCTCGTCGACAGAGCGTATAACAAACCTCAAAGCACCTTGTCGTGGCGACCAGGTGGCGAAGTTAGACATGGATGGATTGAACGAGCCGCGCTGCGCGTGACAAGACATCCGGTCGACAAGGACCCATGTTTCCGCCCTGCCCAGCGCCGCACCGCCCGCCCCCTACACCCTCCTCCAGCCCAGCCTCGTGCGCTTCGAACATGAACATGAGACCCCGGGGGGCGCGCGATGCGGGACCGCCTTTCTCTCTGGATATATCTGCTGATCGTTGTGAAGACTCAAGTATTGTGCACTATTCACTCGTTAGTGTGTGGGAACACTCTGCGGGTACTGGGAACACTGTCTGTATTAACATTTGTATACGACGTCGTTCAACACCACGGCCGCCCGCTACGTTAAGAAGTCACACGTCTCACAGTCAGACTCACAGAGCGGGCAGCGGCCAGGGCGGCGCAGGGCTAGGCGCAGGGCTAGGCGCCAGCGGGGCCCGGGGCAGATCCAGTTCCCCCCCGGAGCCCACACAGTTTGCCCAGAGGGGCAGAGCCCAGACGACTCGCGGGGCGCGAATCAAATAATTATGTGAGGGCGCGCTCACAATTTCGAGAGACGCAAACAAATCACATTATAATCATACACAAATAACTATCGAGCCGCTAGGGACCGCGGGTCTACCAGATCTCAGAGGCACTGCAACTAAGCATTGGGGCTCGTAGCTGCGCCGCCCCTTTACGAGTCTCGGATCGTGATGCGTCGTCCTTCGGATACTCCACTGCGATTGGCCAGATGCGCGGGTCGGAGTGGTCTCCGCTTAGTTAGTGGACAGCGAGCACCAGAAAAGAGGTGGAGGGTCAGCCGCGGTGCCCAACCACCTCGAGCAAGGAGGAGCAGCCGCCCTCCTCCGGCGCAGACGCGAACGTCGCGCCGGGCCGCGGCAGCACGAGCAACAAGTCGTCGAGCGACAGCTCAGAGTCCACACGGGAGGAGGTCGAGCCGCGCGAGACCGTGCCGCCCTCTCCCTCCTCCGCCAGGGCGCCGCACTCGATCGTCGACCGGCGCGGCTCAGTAAAGTCGGAGCTGCCTCCGCAAGTGTCGCTGCCGCTGCCGCCGCTGTCGCTGCCGCCGCTGTCGCTGCCGCCGCTGTCGCTGCCGCCGCTGTCGCTGCCGCCGCTGTCGCCGCCGCCGCTCCCGCCGCCGCCGCCGCCGAGCGCCGGCCGCCTCGACCGGCGCGGCCCGGTCCACAGCAAGGACCTCCAAGAGTCCTCCGGGTCCGACGCCTCGACCGGCGCCTGCTGCGAGGCCCACGGCGGCCGGCCTGCAGACAAGGGGAGGAGGGCGTCGCTTAGACTCGAGGCGAGGAGGAGGAGGAGACGCACGCGAGCTCCGTCGGCTCGCCTCCCGAGCCGCTTGCGGGCCCGCCCCGAGCGACTCCCTCCTCCGGCGGGGCGGCGTCGAGCGGCAGCCAGGGGAAGCCGCCCGCAGAGCCGGCCCGCGAGGCTGCAGGCGAGGCGGCGGCGGGGGAGGAGGCGGCGGGGGAGGAGGCGGCGGGGGAGGAGGCGGCGGGGGAGGAGGCGGCGGGGGAGGAGGCGGCGGGGGAGGAGGCGGCGGGGGAGGAGGCGGCGGGGGAGGCGTCTCCCTCGCTCGAGTCGCCCTCGTACTCGCACCCCGTCACCTCGACCCACTTGGAGCCGGCAGCGTCCGCAGCGGTGTCGACCCACTCCTCGGTGTTGCAGCCGCGCTTGCTCACTCCCCTGCGCCCAGCCGCGGCAGTGTGCGAGCGGCCTCTTTCTCTCGCGCGGCATGTGCGTGCATCCTCCGGCTCTCAGAGCTCCGGCTCTCAGCTAGGGGCGACCGGCTCGGAGGCGCCGTCCGGCCCGACGAGCCTCGCGCGAGCAAGTGCCGCAGCAGGATCTGCAGCCGCTCCGCGCGCCACGCCCGCCTCTCGCGCCGCGCCGCCCACACGACGCCGCACGCGACCGCGCCCGAGGAGAGAGCGAGGAGCAGCGAGGCGCACGCGACGCCTCGCAGCCACGCGAGCTCCGCCGAGGCGGAGGCGTCGAGCTCGCAGGCCAGCGCGAGCACCTCCCTGGCCAGCCCCTCCCTGGCCAGCCCCTCCTTTGCCACGGCCTCCTTTGCCAGGGCCTCCAGGCCGACGCGCAGCCGGGAGGAGGGTGGTCTGCTGCAAACCTCACTCGCAAGCTTGGGTGTTCCGGGGCCCGCAGGGCCGCTCGGCCAGCCCGGATGCGCTTCGCGGCGAGGGTGCGAGCCCGAGACAGAGCGGCGGTGCGCAGCTCCGACCCCAGGCATACCGAGGAGAGGCGAAGGCGGAGGGAGGCTCGGCGTCGGGGTCGCATGCGCTACCACACACGGAGGGGGGAGGGGGGCGGGCGGGGAGGCGGCGGGCCAGTCGGTGCCGTTCTTAGCAGACGTCACCACACGCCACCGCGGCCGCGCAATCGTCGGCCACATCCGGCGTAGCAGAGGAGGCGCATCGGCGAGAGGCGAGCGGGGAGGCGAGGGAAGCGGTGAGGCGCTTGTGTTTGCGGCTCTTGTGGCCCTGCTGGAAGCGCACGCTGGACTCACGAGAGGCAGGGCCCTCGTGATGCCAGCACCGCCACTCGAGTTGCGCAGGACGTCCGCCCGGGCGCTGCTTGTGTGGAAGGGTGAGCGGCGTGGGCCGGCGCGGAAGGCTTGGGTGGCGCGGCTTCTGTGGCGCGATCGTAGTCGCATCGCGTGGCCCACGTCCGTCACCCACAGCGCCACCTTGGTTCCGTGCGTCGGCGGGCGGGTTGGTGGCGCGAGCAGCCGAATATCCGGTGGCGAATCAAGAAGAGGAGGGATTCCCGCCAGAGCGGAGGCGTTGCCACTCGCCGGCACGTGGGAGCCACGGAGGAGCGCTCGCTCGAGTGGCGGCGGCGCGAAGATGAGAGCTGCCCCTGTTAATAAGCAAAGCGAGCCCGAGGCTGTTAGGGCGAACGATCCGTCGACTGGCGTTGCCCACATCCTGTCGCTTAGTACACAGGGCCAGCCGTCCAAAGCTGGGCTTCCCTGAAGGCGAATGAATCTCGTCAAATCTAAAAAAAAGGTGAGCGGTGAGACGGACTTGTGAGCCGGACACCCCCTCTTGTACCCTGCGTTGTTGAGCCAGGACTCAACATACTCGGGCTGTCGCCGTCCCAAACTGTCACTCCCCTCTCTCCCGGCCGGGGTGGGGCGCGCGCGGGGGCGGCGGGTGTGCGGCGAGTGTGCGGGATGTCTGTGGGCCCGAGAGCGATATGCCATGTCCGCCTTGCGTTGTTTCATAACATCGAAGGCTAAGCTCAAAAAAAGTCGCGACCCCTCGCCCGGGAGTGGGCTCTCTAGCCCGTAGCCCGATCCCGATCATCCGGCCCGCTGGGTGCGCTTCTTAGCTCCCCGGCCCTGGATGTGAGGCTGATGACTGCACTCCAAGTGCTCCAAGAGTGCGGCCAGCCTGTGCCGAGGTCGCCTTGCCCCAAGGCGACCCTCGTGGCCGCCAGCCGTGGCAGGTACCTCTGGAGACGGGGGTGGGAGGGGGGGGGGGGGGGCAGCGCGGCGGGCCGAGTTGGCCGGGAGTAAGGGAGGGTGCTGCTCTGCAGCTCTGCTGGCAGATCAGGCAGGTCGGCCTCCGAAGAGAGGGGGGGCGGAACGAGGCTTTGCCGCACTGTTGCGGTGCGTGCCTCTAGAGCAGGTGGCGCGGCCTGGAGTCGCGCGTGGGCCGTCCCAGCGAAAATGGAGCAGGCTAGGGTTGCGCAGCTATGAACAGGAGCGAGTTCGCGCTGCGCTAGGCTCAGACGGCGAGTTCGCGCTGCGCTAGGCTCAGACGGCGAGTTCGCGCTGCGCTAGGCTCCGCGAGTTCGCGCTGCGGGCTACGGAAGACTACGGTTGTCGTCGGACGTCGCGGGCGCCGCGCTGGTTCTTCAAAGACATATCATTCCCCTTTTCGAGCACACGCCACGTCTAAGTTTCTTTTTTGCCGTCGCGCTCTGCGGCCGGAGAGCGCGGAGAGGCCGGGCTGCTCGGCGTGAGGCGGGCAGGATATGGCGGGATATGGCGGGATATGGCGGGATATGGCGGGATACCGTCGGATATGGAGAGATACATCAAGCGATACCGCAAAAGAACCGTCCACACCAGGGCTGCGGTTAATATGAAACATCACGGGTGGGCTAGTAAACGTCAACCACTCTCGCGAGGCTCAAGGGGCCCGCCCCCTCTAAGGAACATGCCCCGCAGAAAACAACAGTATCACCACTGGTACGAAATTACGTAGAAGGGAGCACAATCGGATCTTCGTGAGCGATGCGCCCAATCAGAGTGAACGAGGTGGTCGGTGCGAGGACAGTCGAGTTGGATCCGTCGAGGCGTCGGCGCGTGGAGAGTGGGTACGGGTCGGCGCGGGCGTAGTCGACGGTGTACCCTCCCAGGTCGGCCAGGGCCGCGACCGTCACCCTCGAGAGGGGCTGCTCGAGGTGCTCCTCAAAATAGCCCGTCATGATCTCAGAGGCGACCGGGTCGGGAAAGGAGTGCTCGCTCCAGTGATGGCACTCTTTGCCTTCGCCGCCCGCCTCCTCCAGGGCCAGGCGCACTTCGAGGCCGAGCTTGTCGTACTCGGCGTGCGCGCGCGTGCAGCTGGCACTGTAGGCAAACCCGTCCGCGGCGGAGCAGAGGCCGCACCGCCCCAGGGAGCCCACGAGCCCTAGGGTGTGGCCCATCTCGTGCAAGACGCTTTGTTGTTCGACTCGCAGAGGACTAACCTTCTGTTGCAGCGAAAGGTCCCTCGGCAGCCGCTGTTCACCCACATCCTTTGCCCGTCGCACCCAAAAGTGCTTCCCTCGCTGCAGTCCGCCGAGCTGTGCTGCTCCCTGAGGGAGACGGAACACTGCGGCGTGGAGGACGGCGGCGTGGACGGAGGGGATGGCAGCGATGGGGGCAGCATGGAGGGTGGTGGCGTGGACGGGTAAGGCGGCGGCAGGGATGGCAGTGGTGGCGATGGGGCGGGGTAAGGTGGAGGCAGAGAGGCGCGTGGCGGAGTGGACGGGGGCGGTGAGGGGGGAGGCGAGCTGGGTGGTGGTGGAGACGGCGGCGGCACAGTCGGCGGCGAGGGCGGTGTTGGCGACGGCGGTGTTGGCGACAGCGGTGGCGGCGACGGAGGTGGCGGCGACGGAGGTGGCGGCGGTGGCGAGGGTGGAGGGGCTCCGTTGGTGTTGCGATACAGCTCGCAAGTGCCAGGAGGCAACCACTTGTAGCACTCACAGCCAACCTTGTTGTCACACTGATGACGGCAGTCGCTTTCCCTCTCATCGCGGCCGCTAAAATTCCATTTCTGCATGTTGACTTGCGTCTCAATGTGATCTGAACATCCCGGCGGCGGTGACGAAGGCGGCGGAGGTGGCGAGGTTGGTGGTAGGGGCGAGGGTGGGGGCGAGGGTGGCGGCGGTGTAGGCGGCGGCGGGAGCGGCGGCGGTGAGACTGGGCGGAGGAAGGGCATCAGTGGAGGGCCTGCTGGCTCGCCACTGCCGGCCTGGCCGCTGCCGGCTTCGAGGCTGCCAAAGTCGATGCCGCTGCCAGCGTCGCCAATGGTGCCACCGCCGTCCTCGCCACCGCCGTCCTCGCCGCTGCCGTCCTCGCCGCTGCCGTCCTCGCCGCTGCCGTCCTCGCCGCTGCCGTCCTCGCCGCTGCCGTCCTCGCCGCTGCCCTCCTCGCCGCTGCCCTCCTCGCCGCTGCCATCCTCGCCGCTGCCATCTTCGGTACTACCCGCAGCTTCTGGTGGCAGTGGCATCTGCTTTGACGGGATTTCCGTCGATGATTGGGGAGATGGTGGAGGAGGCGCCGATGACGACAGCGGCGGCAGCGGCGCTAGCCGAGGAGTCGGCGGGGGGTTGGGTGGAGGTGGCGTGGGTGAAGGAGGTGTTGGCGGTGGCAGCACCGGGGGTGGCCAGGGTGGAGGCCACAAAGGCATCTGCGAGGGTGGCGGAGGAGGCGCCGATGACGACAGCGGCGGCAGCGGCGCTAGCCGAGGAGTCGGCGGGGGGTTGGGTGGAGGTGGCGTGGGTGAAGGAGGTGTTGGCGGTGGCAGCACCGGGGGTGGCCAGGGTGGAGGCCACAAAGGCATCTGCGAGGGTGGCGGAGGAGGCGCCGATGACGACAGCGGCGGCAGCGGCGCTAGCCGAGGAGTCGGCGGGGGGTTGGGTGGAGGTGGCGTGGGTGAAGGAGGTGTTGGCGGTGGCAGCACCGGGGGTGGCCAGGGTGAAGGCCACAAAGGCATCTGCGAGGGTGGCGGCGGCGAGGGCGGCAAACACTCGGGACACCCCACGCAGGCTGGTCGCGTGCACTTGTGCAGCCACTGCAGGTTACCCGTGCACCAGTCAAGCTTGCACGTGTAGCACCACTGACCGCACATCGTGGCCAGATCTGGGAGAGGTGGAGGCTGTGCCAGCCCATAGCGGGACGGCGGTGATGACGAGTGAGATGCAGGCGGCGGCACCACCATCGTGGCGGCCGCGTGCAGCGGCGCGTGAGAGCGCTCGGCCAGGCTGCTCTTTTCGCCGTGGCGCAAATAATTGAGCCGACAAGGGCCGCCGGGCACGGAAGGCAGACGGTCGCTGCAGTTCGAGGATGAAGACGCTACAGTTCGAGGATGAAGACGCTACAGGCTCCGCGCTTGCCTGCGTGAGCGCGGGCAGGCGCCTGGCTGGCACTGTGGGCCGAGGACGTACGAGCTTGCAAAAGTCCTGTGCTTGGGTAATAATGCGAGACGCGTCCTCTCATATCGGACGCAG
>NW_005198751.1:593789-595143 GCF_000372725.1 Emiliania huxleyi CCMP1516
CAGGGCGCCGCACTCGATCGTCGACCGGCGCGGCTCAGAAAAGTCGGAGCTGCCTCCGCAAGTGTCGCTGCCGCTGCCGCCGCTGTCGCTGCCGCCGCTGTCGCTGCCGCCGCTGTCGCTGCCGCCGCTGTCGCTGCCGCCGCTGTCGCCGCCGCCGCTCCCGCCGCCGCCGCCGCCGAGCGCCGGCCGCCTCGACCGGCGCGGCCCGGTCCACAGCAAGGACCTCCAAGAGTCCTCCGGGTCCGACGCCTCGACCGGCGCCTGCTGCGAGGCCCACGGCGGCCGGCCTGCAGACAAGGGGAGGAGGGCGTCGCTTAGACTCGAGGCGAGGAGGAGGAGGAGACGCACGCGAGCTCCGTCGGCTCGCCTCCCGAGCCGCTTGCGGGCCCGCCCCGAGCGACTCCCTCCTCCGGCGGGGCGGCGTCGAGCGGCAGCCAGGGGAAGCCGCCCGCAGAGCCGGCCCGCGAGGCTGCAAGCGAGGAGGCGGCGGGGGAGGAGGCGGCGGGGGAGGAGGCGGCGGGGGAGGAGGCGGCGGGGGAGGAGGCGGCGGGGGAGGAGGCGGCGGGGGAGGAGGCGGCGGGGGAGGAGGCGGCGGGGGAGGCGTCTCCCTCGCTCGAGTCGCCCTCGTACTCGCACCCCGTCACCTCGACCCACTTGGAGCCGGCAGCGTCCGCAGCGGTGTCGACCCACTCCTCGGTGTTGCAGCCGCGCTTGCTCACTCCCCTGCGCCCAGCCGCGGCAGTGTGCGAGCGGCCTCTTTCTCTCGCGCGGCATGTGCGTGCATCCTCCGGCTCTCAGAGCTCCGGCTCTCAGCTAGGGGCGACCGGCTCGGAGGCGCCGTCCGGCCCGACGAGCCTCGCGCGAGCAAGTGCCGCAGCAGGATCTGCAGCCGCTCCGCGCGCCACGCCCGCCTCTCGCGCCGCGCCGCCCACACGACGCCGCACGCGACCGCGCCCGAGGAGAGAGCGAGGAGCAGCGAGGCGCACGCGACGCCTCGCAGCCACGCGAGCTCCGCCGAGGCGGAGGCGTCGAGCTCGCAGGCCAGCGCGAGCACCTCCCTGGCCAGCCCCTCCCTGGCCAGCCCCTCCTTTGCCACGGCCTCCTTTGCCAGGGCCTCCAGGCCGACGCGCAGCCGGGAGGAGGGTGGTCTGCTGCAAACCTCACTCGCAAGCTTGAGGGTTCCGGGGCCCGCAGGGCCGCTCGGCCAGCCCGGATGCGCTTCGCGGCGAGGGTGCGAGCCCGAGACAGAGCGGCGGTGCGCAGCTCCGACCCCAGGCATACCGAGGAGAGGCGAAGGCGGAGGGAGGCTCGGCGTCGGGGTCGCATGCGCTACCACACACGGAGGGGGGAGGGG
>NW_005198751.1:595923-623612 GCF_000372725.1 Emiliania huxleyi CCMP1516
AAAAAGAAAAAGAGAAGAAAATAAAAATAATGAAAGAAGAAAATAACAGAAAAAGAAAAAAAAAGAGTAAATAGAAAAAAAAGAAAAAGAAAATAAAAAAAAGGAAAAACAAGACAACTCAGAAGAGAGAGAGAGAGAGAGAGAGAGAGAGAGAGAGAGAGAGAGATGTTTGTTGTACTTTTTGTATGGGTCACCTCAGCCGCCCGCAAGCAATTCCACTCACAGGGAATGAAAGAATTTAATTAACAAAACAAGTCTCTCTCACAGCAGACAGGCTCGACACAGGTGCTCGCACAGGTGCGGCCGGTCCACCAACCTGGGCTGCAGTTCCAGCGCCGCCGCTCCGCCTATCGGTTGCATCGTGAGCCCCAGAATGCATGCACCACCAACGCGCGCGCGATGCGCCACCGCATGGCTTGCATGTCGGCGGACGAATACGGGAAGCCTCCCGTCATGCCCATCGCGGCCGCGCTGTCGGCCGCGGCACAGGTGAAGACGGCGCAGTCTCCCTCAAGCGCGGCGTCGCGCTGCGGCGCGCACTGCGGCGCGAGCACCAGCGTGGCCCGGCCCGCGTGCGCATCAACGACGCCCTCCACCGCGAGCCAACGCGCGAGGCAGCGGAGAGCCTTCTCGCCGCGGGAGGGATCCCACGTCTCGCACGCGTCACGCGCGGAGTCGAAGCACCACAGGATGGGCTGACCGCGCGCGCGCAGATCACACAGCGCCAGCCACCAGTGCTTACTGCCAGCGTGCACGGGGACGCACACCAACTGCGCGTCACGAATGCTGTCCAGCCCAGCCAGCTCTCGCAGTCTCTTGGCGGCGGTCCAACGCCGCACTCGATGGTAGTCGAAGGAGTTGAAGTCGTGCCCGCCAAGCAGCTTGAGGAAGTGGGTGTTGAGCAGCACCACGCGGCCACGGCATCGCTGTTGGACGACGTACAGGAACGCGTTGATGGTCTCATCACCCAGCCAAGAGCCAGGCGAGACCAGCTGCCGCAGGTCGATGCGCTCGTTATTCAGATGCAATCGCCCGACCATACCGCAGGATAAGCACTCGCACAGCTGGTGCACGAGAAGCGGCTGCATCGTTGCAGTTTCGTTGGTGCTGCGTGCCATCGCTTCACTTGCAATGTCGTCCACGACATAGCAGATGTCGTGCGCCCGCTCTTTGTCAGATCGAAGGCGCTGCAGAAGCCACAGCCAGCTTTGAGGAGAAAGCGAAGAGCATTGACTGCCACGGATTCACGGTCGATGCCCGCGCATCAGCCTCGGCCGCCATCGCTGTGCGGTGCAGAGCACTCGTTTGCGGCGCTTAGCGGGAGGTGAGCGTAAGAAGATATGAGCGGCGTGCGCGCCGCGTCAACAGTCGCGTCCTGTCTTCATGTGAAAGTCAGCGGTAGTAAGCTGGTTTAGGTTTTAGCAGGCCGTTTTTCTCGCGTCCCATTTTAAATTCGCTGCCCGCGAGTGCGGGTACGTGGCCACTACCGACGGCCGCGGAGTCCCACGTACGGACGCTGGTAACTAGCGCCGGCGTGCTGGGAGGGAATCAGCATAGAAGAATAATTCTTCTTCAGTGTGCTGTGAGAGAGGGTTGTATCTGAAGAATTCTTCTTCGTGCCCGTGTGCTGTGAGAGAGGCTTGCATCCTAAGAATTCTTCTTCAGCAGAGACAGCCGGCTACGAGTCAGAGCGCAGGCTCGATTGCCGGCTGCTCATCGCCACGTGAGCGCGCGCTGGCCCGATGCGACTCACCAAGACCGAGCTCAACTCGGTGCCCATCTACAACCTCTCGAGCGTGGGCAAGGCGCTCCCGCTCTGGGTCCACGACAAGAAGTCGCGCGCCGGCAAGGCGCGGGCGAAGCTGCGTCCTGCTGATGCGGCGGGCGAGCACGTCGAGGTGATCCAGGACCTGTTCTTCCCGACGATGTGCGGCAAGGCGAAGCTCTCGAGCGACGGCGAGACGCTCCTCACGACGGGCGGGTACCCGCCTCAGCTTCGCGCGTTTGAGCTCCGTGAGCTGTCGCTCAAGTTTGAGCGGCACTTCAACGCCGAAGTGGTCGACTTCCAGGTGCTGTCGGCGGACTGGAAGAAGGCAGTCTACCTGCTCGCGGACCGGTCGGTCGAGTTCCACACCCAGTTCGGCAAGCACCACACCACGCGCATCCCGGTGCACGGCCGCTGCCTCGGCTACCAGCCAGAGACGACAGAGCTGCTGCTCGCCGGCGCCGGGCCGGAGGTGTACCGACTCTCGCTCGAGCGGGGCGCCTTCCTGCAGCCGCTCGACTCGGGCGCGGCCGGCGTCAACGCGATCGGCGTCGACCCCACCCACGGCATGGTTGTCCTCGGCACCGCCGACGGAACGGTGCAGTGCTGGGACCCCCGCCAGCGATCGTTGCTGGGCGCGGCGTCGCCGTTCGCGGCGATCGACGCGGTCGACGGGTTCGGCGGCGGGGGTCCGGCTCCGGCGGGCGGGCTCCACCTCGGGTCGCCCGAGCGGTCGGTCACTTCGGTGCGTTTCGACCCGGGAGGGCTGCTGCTCGCGGCTGGGACGTCGTCGGGGCACGTGGCTCTGTACGACGTGCGGTCGTCTCGGCCGGTGCCGCGCGGAGAGGGCGCGGGGGCGGGAGGGGCGGGCGAGCCGCGCTCACCGCGGCGGTGCGCCCGTCGCGTAGGTGTGTCTCAAGGACCACAAGTACGGCCTGCCGGTCCACTCGATCAAGTTTCACCAGGGCAAGTGCGTCTCTGCCGACGCAAAGATCATCAAGATCTGGGACCACGCCGGGGCGGTGGACGCGTCGGGGGAGCCGCCCACGTTCGCGTCGATCCAGCCGCCCGCCGACGTCAACGGGCTCTGCGCCTTCCCCGACTCTGGCCTCCTCTTCGCCCCGCTGGAGGCGGAGCGTCTCGGCGCCGCCGCCCCAAGGTCCGGGCCAGGCGCGGGGGGCGGGCGGGGGCGCGCTGAGGGCGGTAGGGCGGTCTGTAGGCGCGTACTTCATCCCCGCGCTCGGCCCCGCGCCAAAGTGGTGCCACTTTGTCGACTCGCTCACCGAAGAGATGGAGGCGGCCCCTGCGGCCGCCGTGTACGACGACTACAAGTTTGTGACGGCCGAGGAGCTCGGCTCGCTCGGCCTCAGCTCGCTGGTGGGCACCAAGGCGCTGCGGCCGTACATGCACGGCTTCTTCGTCGACTCGCGCCTGCACGCCAAGGCCGTCTCCCTCTCCCAGCCCTTTGCCTACGAGCAGTGGCGCAAGCAGCGCGTGCAGGAGCGGCTCGGCGCAAAGACGGCGGGCCGGATCGCACCGGTCAAAAAGGAGAGGCCGCCCAAGGTCAACGCGGCGCTGGCGGAGGAGATTGCGACGCGCGAGCGGCAGGCCGTCAAGGAGGCTGCGCGCAAGGCGCGCCGCAGCGGCACGGCGGCGGCCACCGCCGCCGCCGCCGCCGCCGAGGACGACGGCGCGCGCGCGGCGGGAGGAGAGTCGCTGCTGGACGACGGGCGCTTCAAGGCGCTCTTCTCGGACAAGGACTTTGAGATTGACGTGACGAGCGAGGAGTACCTCGCCCGGAGGCCGCACGCGCGAGGGCAGCTGGCGCCGGCGCCGGCGCCGGTGGGGAGCGACGACGACGACGACGACGACGAGGAGGAGGAGGAGGACGGGGAGGATAGCGGCGAGGAGGAGGGCGAGGACGGGATGGGCGAGGAGGAGGAGGAGGAGGAGGAGGAGGAGGAGGAGGAGGAGGAGGAGGCGCGTGCTTGGAGCTCGTCGCGGGGCGGCCGCGCCGCGGCTCTGTCGGCCGCGCCGCGAGCCGCGCAGCCCCGCAACCGCGAGCCGCGAATGGTTGGCGTGCAAAGCGACGTGCTCGCGGGCGGCGCGTCGAGCATGGCTCCGGTCCTGCCGGCGAGTGCCACCTTTGGCGCGCGGCTGGCGGCGCTGCCCCGCGCCTCGGCTGGCGCGGCGAGGGGCGGCGCTGCCGGGGCGCACGAGATGACCTTCTCGGCGACCGACATGGCCGAGGAGCCGTCGGACTGGCTCGGGGAGGACGACTTTGCAGAAGACGCCGGCTGGGGCAAGGGCGGCAAGGGCAAGGGCGGCAAGGGCAAGGGCGGCGGCGGCAAGGGCGGCGGCGGCAAGGGCGGCGGGGGCGGCGGCGCCAAGGGCAAAGGTGCCAAGGGTGGGGGCGCCAAGGGCGCAGCGGGCGCCAAGGGCGCTGGCGGCGGCAGAGGGCGCGGCTTGCCTGGCGCTGGCGGAGGCGAGAGGTCGGAGAGGCGGGGCATGCTTGAGCGGCACCTGACGCCCCAGCGCGGCAAGGGAGGCAAGGGAGGCAAGGGGAAGGGGAAGGGGAAGGGCGGCATCAGCAAGCGCGGCGGCGGGCGTGGCGGCGGTCGGAGGTGACGCACAGATAGGATCGCGTCCGGGTGCGTGGGGAGATGCGAGGGTCTGTCGTGCTCCCCCACTCTTTGACGTGTTGTGTGTGTGTGGAGAAGCAGTTTACCGTACACTCGACGCCGCTCGGATCGATCGACTACACCTCCCACCGATCCGCTCGGAAGATTGGGAGCGTGGCGGTCGCGTGCGCGACAGGCGAGAGTCCATCACAATGACTCTCCAGTTTTTGGCGCGCCACCGAGATCCTGCTTCCTGGCGCACGCGTACAACGACACGACCGGAGCCGACGCTGAGGCGACCCTGCGCTACGAGTGAGCTGAACACCACCCATGTCCGCGATCCGCTCTTGCGAGGTGGCTTGGCAGGGGAGAGAAAGGATTACGTGTCGTTGTGTGCACTGTTGAGAACGTTGTTCATATCGAGGGGTCCCGTACCATGCGGAATCGACCCTATCCAGTGCTCAAGTGCTCAACGTTCATATTCAATGTGCTCTGTGTGGGGCCTGGGGCGTTCGCTCGTACTGCCTCTCGCGCCAAAACACCGCACGCCGCCCACGGTCGCGCGCGGCAGGCGGCACGCGGCGCCGCGACGCGGGGCGCGGGTCCCATCCACACATCTCCGCAGTCCAGAGAGTGAGCGCAGCGGTAAACTCAGAGTATGGTCAGACCATGTGTGGGGATGCGCGAGGGCGAGCGAGCGGTGTATGTGCCATGAGCCGAGGACCGCCTCTGGGTGATGCTCCGATAAACCCGCCGGATCTTCGACAAAACCCGGACATTTCTTTTTTTGGAAGGGTAGGTGTGAATACAGCTTTCTGGTAGGGTTACATCGACGAACTATGCGGCAATCGACTGGGGGGCAGCCCCCCGGCACATCCCGCACAGAGACCTGGATGTAACCCGATTGTGAGCGTGAGTGAAACCGCCGATGCGATTGCTCATTGCTCAGTCAGTGACCGACAGTCAGTCGCAGCAGACTTTGACGATTGGCGGCCTCGCGCCCTCAGTCGCCCTCCTCTACTAACGGCCCTGCCCCAGCCCAGATGCCTCATCCAGGGTGGTGCAACCACTCGCGCAGGGAGGGAGAGACAGTCGGCGATCTGCGCCGCGCAGATGAGCTCCGCCTCGTCTGCGTCGAGGACGTCCACCGCAGGGCTATCATAGCGCCATATGACGCACTGCCTGTTGTTCATTACTTCGCAGGTGCCAACGTCGAGGACAATCTCACTGGTGGCGGCTGCACTCCCGGCCGGCGGTAGGAGAGATGAAGGCTAATGTACTTGGCAGTGTACGGGGCCTTCCGGCGTGAACAGTGCCCCGGGACGAAAGAGGAGGCGACGTCTCTCTCGTCCACGAGCGCCTCGATGTGCGCATCGACGGTGTAACCAGCTTTGAGAGACGGGAACGAACGGCGGTGAATCGCCGACAGGTGCGCCTTCGTTCCTACCACCACTCCCACCACCGCCAGCTCCGCCGTGGACCTTGCCGGGCCCTCTGATGATGTAGTGAGCAGTTCGTCCGAGCCGTTGTTGTACTCTGCTGTGGCGCCAGCTCGGTGTACAATACGGACGAAGACGGCCACAGCAACGGTGTAACCAGCGCGAGCAGGCAGCGCGAACCGCTGTGCCTCGGCGCGCCGGCCGCCGAAATCCTCTCAGAGTTCTTTGGCATAGGGGAACCCCAACCCTAAATTTTCTTCGCCTGCGGCGGGCCATCACTTGGATTCGCTGCTTTCGGATTCATAGCTCTTTCGCACGCCTTTATCCGTCACTCCCCCGAAGATTGGAGGTGTTGATTTATGCACAAATCTATGTGTTGCGAGCGCTAGATGGCGAAATTTTCTTCGCCTCCGGCGGGGCCGCTCGCCGCGGGGCTAGAGAGGGACTTTTGTCGATGTCGGCTAGAAGTGCTGCACCTTTTTGAGAATTTCACCCCTCTCATCTCATGGGGGGGCGCTTTTTTGAGCATGCCGCTGCCATGGCGCATGGGGGGGCCCATGCCTCACCATCATCGCGTGCTCTTGACACTTGACTCTTGACACTTGAGCCGAGATCATGTGTGTCAAGTACGGCTTTTTACACACATATGTACATGTGCATGCATATGCAGCTCTACAGCCTTGTGTGAGCCTTAGGCTCACACAAGGCTGTAGCTGCATGAGAAGGGTCATTGTGTGTGGTAAGGTCACTGCACACATCTCATCTGGCCTGGGACAGCGCCTCGCGCTCCCTGCCCACACACAACACGAATAAAAAGAGAAGCAGCGCTCCGGACACTCACTCACACGTCAGGCGCAGTGGCCGCAGGGGTGGAGGGGGCAGCGTGGGGGGAGGAAGCGTGCAGGGTGGGGTGCACCCGTCCTACGTTAGGGTGCAGCCCTGCGAGATGAACGCCTTGCCACACCGGCCGCGAGGGTCCTCCTGCTCCTGACTGGCGCGGGACAACGGCGAGCATGTAGCACAAGCCCTGCGCCTGCTCCTGGACGTCCCGCTTGTGCGGGTGAGCCCGCAGCGCCGCGGTCGCAGCCTCGAGCGCGCCCAGCTCCACGGCGCGCTGCTTCCGCGCGCGCCCGGCGCCGTCGCCGCTGATGCAGATCTTTGCCAGCGCGAGGCAGCCGTTCTCCTGCACGCCCGCCTCGCGCGGGTGTGCGCGCAGCGCCGCCACGACGGCCTCGATCGCAGAGCTCGCGGCTGCGCGCTGCGCGCGAGCGCACGCCATCAGAAACGAAGACCGCGAGCGCCCGACCGCGTCGCTCGACTCGCTGTCGGCAACCCGCCCCTGCCCAACCACGTTGGCGAGCGCCCAGCAGCCATTCTCCTGCACCTCCACGTCGTACGCGTGCGCGCGCATCGCCGCCACCATCGCCTCCAGCGCGCCGACCTCCGCAGCCCGCGCGCGCGCCACGTCGTTCGGCGCGTCGTCGCTCGCAGACACCGCGTACAGCATGTGGCAGCCCTCGGCCTGCACGCCCGCGTGCGTCGGGTGCGCGCGCATCGCCGCCACCACCGCCTCGATCGCGCCCGCCTCGGCCGCGCGCGCCTCCCGCGAGGGCACCGCGTCGCCACACAGCATCGTCAGGGCAGAGATGCCCTCCTCCTGCACGCCCGCGTTCGTCGGGTGCGCGCGCATCGCCGCCACCACCGCCTCAAGCGCGCCCGCGTCCGCCGCGCGCTCCTCGCGGGCGGCGGCGGCGTCGTCGCTGCCGCTGCACATCTCGGTCAGAGCGGTGCAGCCCCACTCCTGCACCCCCTCCTCCTGAAGGTGAGCGCACATCGCCGCCACCGCAGCCTCGATTGCGCCCGACCTCACCGCGCGCTGCTCGCAGGCCGCGCCGACCGCGTCGTCCCCGCTGCACATGTTCGCCAGCGCCTCGCACCCCGCCTCCTGCACGCCGGCGTGCTGCGGGTGAGTCCGCATCCCCGCCACCACAGCCTCGAACGCGCCCGCCCCGGCCGCGCGCTGCTCGCGCGGAGCGCCGGCCTCGAAGTCGCCGCACAAGTTTGCCAGCGCAGAGCCGCCGCTCCACTGCACGCTCGCCGACTGCGGGTGCGCGCGCATCGCCGCCACCACCGCCTCGAGCGCGCCCGCGTCCGCCGCGCGCTGCTGCCTCCCCTCCGCGCCGCCCTCGGTGCCGCTGCAAATGGTTCCCAGCGCCGCGCACCCCTTGCACTGCACCCTCTCCTCGCTGTGAGTGCGCAGAGCCGCCATCACCAGCTCGATCGCGCCCGCCTCCGCGGCCGCCTGCCTGCTGCGCTCGTCCGCGCACAGATCCGCCAGCCGTTCCCCAACGGCGGCGGCGACGCGAGGGACTGACGCATGCGCCCGCAGTGCCGACATCGCCGCCGCCAAGTCCATCTCCTGCACCGCCGCGTCGCTCGGCGCCGCCCCCTCGCCCGCCTCGCCAGCCTCGAGCGCCGCCAGCCGCGAGAGAAGCTGCTCGTTCTCTGCACCTTGAGACCGCAGCTCGGCCTCGAGCGCAACCACGCGCGCCCTGAGCGGCGCCAGCATGCGCTGGCACACGGCGAGGGGGCACGTCGCCTCGTGCGCCGCCTTGTCTGCCACCATCCCCGACCACGTGCAACCAGCCTCTGCCGCCGCGCACGACCTCGGCCGCTGCGGGCAGCCGAGCTCGTGCCGGCCGAGCTCGCCGCGCGTCGTCGGCAGCCCGCAGTGCGCGCACGCCGCCGGCAGCACCGCAATCCGCTCCTCGTGGCTGCGGTTGCGGATCGCCTGGTCGAGCGCGCCGAGAGCCATGCGGCACGCCGGACACCGGCGAGGAAAGACCAGCCGGGCGTCGCAGCCGGCGCAAAAGGTGTGGCCCTCGCGGCACTGGTGCTGTGCGCAATCCGTCACCTCGAGGCAGATCGGGCACTCGAGGGACTTCGGGTGCGGCTCGGCTTGCGGTCCGGCGGGGGCGGTGAGGGAGGCGCGGGCGGTGAGGGAGGCGGGGATGGTGGCGCTATAATCCTCGAGGAACGCCGGAACGCCGGCGATGGGGGCATCATCTCCCGCGGCGGCCGCCATCCTGGCTGCGGCCCGGGCTCTGTCTTGCGCGTTCCCGGCCGCCTGCGCCGCCTGCGCCTGCACGTCGGGCGCCTGGGCCGCCGCGGGGCGCCCTGCTGCACTCTCAAGTATCCACCGGCGCAAGGCTGAGGGAGGCGTCACCGTCGAGGAGTCTTCCGACGGTGCTGAGCTTTCCATGTCGACCACGCTCAGAGAAGCAATACTGCGGTCGCCACGCCCGCGCTCAAGCCAGCTACGAACGAGTTTCGGAGGCGTCGAAGGAGTCCGAGGAGAGAGGGGGGAGGAGAGGGAGTGGCCGGCGCGCGGCGCGCGAATTTCTTTTTCTTTTACCCTTTTATCGCCCCTCCCCGAGGCTCCACCGATAAACCCCCGAGAGGCGCAAGAGACGTTCGCTTTCCACCCACTGCGATTCGCAGTGTATGTGGCTCTTACGTACATTCCCCTCCTCTGTGTTTTGTCAATGTATGTGGCTCTTACGTACATTGTGTGAGCTCTGTGTCTTCCTTTCCCACAACAACCTCAAACCCCGACTTGCCAACAATACCGAGGGCCACACCCACCGCGCGAACCTTCCGAAGGAAACCTCGATACTCGTAGCAAACCGAGGCGATCGCCGGTGGGCACCGCAGGGACGGCGGCGCGCATCCCGCCCACGTAGCATGAGCGGACTCAAGCACTGGCTGTCCACCTGGCGGCCGTACGACGTCGCCAACACCCTCGCCGCCGCCACGGTCGGCGCCACTCTCTACGCCAGGCAGCATGAGATGCTGAACGACCCATTTGTGGACGCGACCAATGCAACGCTCAAGCCAGTGCACCAGGCGCGCATCCTGCGCGGCGGGCCGGCGTGGCGTGAAGGCAACTATGCGGCCCATCATGCGCCAACCACTCCCACCCTCGCAACAGGCGATCACGGAGGCTTGGAGCGCTGACCCGGGCGAGATGGCCGCTGCGGCGTTTGAGTTCTGGCTGTTTGTGTTTGCGATGGGAAGCTCGCCTGTCGCATGGCTCATCACCGCTGGTTTCCAGTCCGTCACGCCGGCCATGTGGGCCGAGTTCCTGCCCTGGGTCGTCGTCACCTTTGGCTCCCTCTTCAAGGGCCTCTCCGTCATTGCTTGCGCCGCCTTCGCCGGGACGTACGGGCCGCCCCCCTCGACCGCGTCGCCCCGGCTCGCGCGCGCGCACGCGCGCGCAACGGCAGGTAGCCAACACATACCGCCCCGCAGGTATTGGATCCACGGCCTGCTGATGCTGCCGCTCGACCTGTACGCGACACCAGACGCGCTAGAGAAGTTGATGGTCGTCAAGGTGCAATCGAAGAAGCGTGTCGACCCGAGCAAGCTTCCAAAGGCGGTGCTCAACATGATGGGCAATCTTGTTTTTGTCGCCTTTCCCATCGTCACCGGCCTCGTCTACGGCTCTCTCAACTCTGACCATTTCCTGCGCGTCGACGAGACGCTGCCGTCGCACAAGGAGCGCTGCCTCTGCCTCGCATCGGTCATCATTGGCAACGAGGTCCGATCTCATCCGCGCCGAGCCCTTCCCTGCTCCTCGAGAACAACGCGCTGGCCCCACCGCCTGGTCTCGTCGCCTGATTCCTCGCCCTCCCCTCCCCCCTTCCCTCAGATCCTCTTCTTCTACTCGCACTGGGCGCTGCACACAAAGACGCTCTATGCGCGCATTCATAAGGCGCGTGCCAAGCCCCTGCCACTGTTGGACAAAGGGGCCCGTGCCACGCAGCGCGCTCTCTGCTGCTCTCCTCTGGCCCTCCAGCGCACCGTCCCGCCGAGCAGAAGCACCACGAGTTCACCTCGCCCATCGCGCTCGTCGCAATCTACTGCCACCCGATCGAGTTTGTGCTCTCCGACATCGTGCCGCTCGGCGCCGGGCTGATCGTGGCGCACGCGCACGCCTTCTTTGCGCTCATGTGGATCGTCACGGCCGTCATCGGCACGCAGGTCCACCACTCGGGCTTCCGGCTGCCGTGGCACTTCAATCCGGACGAGCAGCCCGACTTCCACGACTTCCACCACGAGAAGTTCAAGTGCAACTATGGCCACCTCGGCATCCTCGACGCAGTGCACGGCACCTCGAAGATGTGGCTCGACCACTGCGCCAAGCTCCAGGCCGAAAAGAAGGCCAAGCTCCAGTGAGAGCGACCACCGCAATCACGCGCAACTGCGGCCCGTTCCCGTCAGCCAACGCGCTACTGCGGCCCGTTCCCGTCAGCCAACGCACTCTATGTGCCTACGTGCCTTGCCCTGGATCCCAGGGTCTGTCCCCCGCAAACTGGCCCTACGTGCCTCGAGCCAGTGTCACTTTGCATGTGCCTACCTAGCTGTCCGCAATCCGATAAGTCCCGGACACCCCCGCGGAGACCTGTGCGTACTCGTTCTGGTGTCTCGTGACCCCCCGTTAAGGCCGCCGTTGCTGGCAGCCGGGGTGCTCCTTTGTACGTGATTAGGGTGTCGGAAAGCCAGAGAAACCCCTGGCACGCGCGCCGGCGCGTGCGGCTCTTGGGGCGTACCGGCGGGTTTTGGGGGAGTGCGTTGAGATGCCGTCGTAGTTCCGGGCATCTCCTGGCGTTCAATAGGGCCGCGCCGCGCACGACTCCCTTCTCTGGCGACGGAGCATTTCGGCGTCGGAGCCTGCAGGCGAGACCCCCGGAACCAAATGCTCCCGCAGCGGCCGGCGACGCCGGAGTCCGCACGGAGGCTCGCCGGACGACATCTAATCTTCGATGGCGCTGAGTTTGAGCTCGGCCGCAAGCTCGGGGCGGGCCGATTTGCGACTGTCTATCATGCAGACCGGCGGCGGGTGGACTCGCCTGCCTGCGCTGGAGCTCACCTCCCCACCCAGCTTGCCATCAAGGTGTGCGAGCTCGCTGGCATCAGCGCGTGGGGCAGGATGGCTCTCGTGCGCGAGCAGGCACTCTGGATGAAGGTCGACCACCCGAATGTCGCGAGGTGTCTGGGAGCGATCAAGACGCCCACGCAGGCGGTGATCCTGCTCGAGGAGTGTCAAGGCGGCGAGCTCTTCGAGAGGATCATGAAGATGAACCACTTCTCAGAGGACAGGGCGGCGCGGCTTACCGCAGAACTGTGCTCTGCCGTTTCGCACCTCCACAGCTGCGGCATTGCGCACCGCGATCTAAAGCCCGAGAACATCCTGCTCGCCTCCGACGCCGACGACGCGCCGCTCAAGCTAGCCGACTTCGGCGCGGCGGGACTGGTGCACGAAGGGCTTCGGACACCCTGCGGCTCCCTCGGCTATGCGGCCCCAGAGCAGCTCCGGGGCCTCTTCTCTCAGAAGCGCGACCGCTCTGGCGCGCCGGCGGCTGGCAGCACCTACGGCTACGAGGTGGACGCGTGGGCGGTTGGTGTCATTGTCTACATCCTCCTCACGGGCGTGATGCCCTTCGACCCAGCGCGGTATCGGGAGGCGCCGCTGACCGTCGCTTTTCCGGATGACCTCTTTGGTGGTGTGTCGGCGGCGGCGATCGACTTTATCGAGCGCTTGCTGTGCCTCTCGTCCTCCCACCGCATGACCGTCCAGCAGGCGGAGCAGCACGCTTGGCTGCAGCTAGCGTCGCAAGACACCGCAACCGCTTCTACCGGAGTCATCGTCGCGACTTGCACCGTCGAGGGGCCGGCGCCGGCAGCTGAGCTGAAAGAGCCTGCGCCGCCCACTCCTCCCACAAAGCTCTTGGAGCGCCGCTCGCTCCCTGAGGTCAGCTTCGGCGTATGCGAGGGGAAGGCGGCGGGGCCTGCCGCCGTGCCTCTGCACCAGAGCGACAGCCTCGCCAGCGATGCCTCGCACGCGACGGCAGCAAGTGCCACCCTCGGAGAGGCTGCGCGAGGGATGGAGCCCGCCGTTACCAACCCCGGCCGTCCCGCCCCCGGCTTGCCCACTCCGAGCAAGCTGCGCACGCTCAAGGAGTCGGGAGCGCTCGAGCGACAATGGCAGTTCAACGTCCCCCCACGGCTTTTAGAGGGCGACGCGCAAGACGCGCACGTCCCAGTGCCACGCGTCGGCCGTTGGGGATCGTTTGAGGAGGAAGCTTCAGAGAAGGGCTTGCCTGCAGGCGGCGAGAGCGCCGCAGTGGCCGGCATCATTGCCGCTCATTGCGAGTACGTCCCTCTCGGCTCTGCAGACGGAGGGGTGGATCTGCAGCTGCCGGCGCGACGCCGACGGTGAGGCAGCACCAGCAGCTGGAGCTGCATTAATTTTACTCTTGCGCCCCGTGGCCGTGGAGCCTCCAAAAACACACTTGTGAGACAGTAGAGAGAGGCAATCTCTTATTCTGTTTCTGACCAAAGTAACGCAAAATCTAGTGCAGGGCGGGGCGGGCAAGAGCCCCCCCCCCCTTTCAGTTTGAAGACACAGACGGCCGTCCAACACACAAGAACCGCGCCGTGGCGTGCCCCACCCTCAATTTAGCGCGATCTCGGCCCGCGACGCTTGGACCGCGGGGTCGCGTCCGCATGCCGGTTACACATGATTCGAGTCCGCCGCCTCTTGCCACACATGCCTCTTAGCGGCGCCCGAGTGCATTGATGAGTCTCTGTCGCTGCCCCATCTTGAGGCCAAGCTTCGCCAGCCGCGGCCCCGCGTCCGCCCCAAGAGCCGCGAGCGCGTCGACGTCCGTCTCGCCAGCCTCCGCGAAGGCGGGCCTATTCACAAGGATGCGGCGCCATGGGGAAGGGAAGGGCGGCCTCTCTGACGCGCCCGGGGGAGACTCGCCAGGTCGACTCGAGACCCAAGGAGCGCAGCAAGGCGCAGAGCCGCGCCCCTGCCTCCGGCGCCGCCTTTGCGGTCGGCGGCTTGGCAGGGGCGGCGGGCGGGGCGGCGGGCACGGTGGGTACGGAAGCGTCGAGCCGTCGCTGCAGCGCCCGCGGGTCAACCGTGGGGGCGGCGTCGATGGCGCCCCAGGCGCCGGATGCTGCTTTCCCCTCGCCTCCGCCGCTGTCGCCGCCACCGCCTCCACCACCGCCGCCGCCGCCTCCGGCCGCGTGCGACGGCGCCTCCTCGACGGCGGGCACGAAGGGCTTCTCGTACTCGCGCGGCGCGAGCGGCGCCTCCGGGTCGGCCACCTCCCTCGGGATGCTCGTCAGCGGCGCCCCCTCGGCCGTGCCTGGAGGCAGCCAGCTCGGAGCATCGCCCTCGTCCGGGTCGTCCGTCGCGCCCGCCGCCGCCGCCTCGCCCTGGTTCGGCGGCGGCGCGGCCAGCGCTTCAAGCTCCTCTTCAAAGGCCTCGTAGTCCACTTCAGGCGCCTCCTCCCACACCTCGCGCTCCTCAGCATCCCCGCCCGCACCGCCGCCGCCCGCGCCGCCGCCGCCGCCCCCGGCTCCACCGCCAGCCTGGCCGTCCTGGCCGTCCTCGGGCGCCTCGTCCTTCTGCTTGTCCAGCTCCGCGGCTCGGTCCGCGTTCTCCATCTTGAGGAGTCGCTGCACCTGCTCACAAGACACATCCCTCCACCAGCCACCCACACACGCCCTCGCGCGGAGAGGCGCCGCGCCGTGTCGCTCTGCTCGGCGCGCGCGCGCCGGTCCCGCAGCCGCATCAGCTTTTGCTCCTCGAGGCGGTCGAGCTTGATCTGCGCCTTCTCCGCCCGGTTCTTCGACCACAGAAAGTCATCTACCTCGCGCCGCTTGCCGTTGTCGCGCCGAACGTCGATCACCCCGACCTCGACGACGAGCACGGTGCCGGGCGGCGCCTTGTTCACAGCGGAAAGTGTGAAGAGACGGTGCGCACCCCTCGACCACGAGCCACGTGCGGGGAGGCGCCCTCCGCGCGGCCACGAATGGCATCATCATCCGCTGCACCTGTGCAGGGGATGGAGGCGGGCCGTATGCCGTCGCTCGTCGGTGTGCGGCCGAGCCTGCACACCGGCACTAGTTTCTCTCCGGCAACACGGGCGAGGGACCCGAGGTGGTGAGACCGCCGCCCGTCCTTCGCCCCGACGCCGGATCGCGAGGGCTCGAGGCGAGAGCGCCGCCGTGGCGAGAGGAGGCGGGAGGGAGGAGGCAGGAGGGGAGGAGGGGAGGAGGCAGGCGGGAGGAGGAGGGTGCGGCGCGCCTCCTTGACGCCAAAGACGAAGGTCGCCTCCTCACACATCGCCATGGAGGCGATCGCCTACCGCAGGGGCCCGGCGAGGCGCTCACACGCGCCAGCGAGGGGCGGGGCGGCCGGCGCAGAAGCAGGGGCGGCGCGGGCGGCGCTGCAGCGTGGCCGCCTCGTCCCACGCGCGGCAGACGAGCGGGCCGCCGTCGCCCATCATGTTGAGCATGGGCATCGCGCCGTTGGTGTAGAACTGCTTCCAGTTCGCCCACCGCATCCGGCAGTTGGTCTCCACCACCGCGCCCTTCTCGATCGGAGGCCGCCGCCAGCGGCGCGGCCGCAGCTTCACCCAGCCGGCGCCCTCGCCCTTCTTTGCCTCGAGGTTGTTGGCGGCGCGGATCGCGAAGCAGATGTGCTTGTGCCACTGCCAGTGCACCTTCTGGTGCAGCTTGCAGCAGTAGGCCACCGCGAAGCACCCCATGCAGCGGCGGAGCGAGTGGACACCGCCGCCCAAGTCACAGTGGGCGCACTGCGTCAGCGAGGGCGGCTCCTCGCGCACGACGATCTTGTTGCCGCCGATGTAGTGGGTGAGGGCGCGGCCGTACCGATCGCGCCGCTTCTCCTCCGCCTCCTTCTTCTGGTCCCACACCTTCCACGCGTTCCGCTCCCAGTCCATGGCGCCCTTGACGTACTGGTCGCGCCGCGGCGCCTCAGCCTCGCGCTTGAGGGCGAGCGCGCGCTCCTGGCTGGCAAGCTCACGCACGCGTGCCTCCTCGGCTGCCACGTCGTACCCAAGCAGCAGCGGCTCGCGGGCGGCCGTCCGCGCCGCCGCCGCCGCCGCCCGCGCCTCTCGCAGTGCCGACACGGGCTGCAGCGGAGCCGACTGTGCTGCAGGGTCCCATGTCCAAAGGAGGCGAGCGAGGCGCTCGAGCCAGAGATCCGTCGTTGCGGCGACGCCGAGCTCTGCACCAAGCGCGGCGAAGCGACCCTCGCCGCAACGTTCGCCGGATGGGCTGGCAGCAGCAGGGTCTGGGCTGGCAGCTTGCTCCATTCTACACCCTCTCGTCTCGGCCGAGCTCCGGTCTGCTGCCTCTCTGCTGTGGACCACTTCGAGCAAAAGTGAGAAATACGGCGACCCGCACGCGCGCGCGCGCGCGCGCGCGCGGTCGTGTGTGTGCGAGTGACTGCTACCAGGGACCATGGGCTTGTATGAACAACAACGAAGGCACGCTCAAAAAAATGCCTAAAGAAAGAAAGAAAGAAAACAGACAACCCAAGGGAGGGATGGGAGTGAGTGAGTATTCTTGATACGAAACCACGACGACACACACCAGTCGACTCGCATCGGTTGCCTACATGAACGGCGGAGCTATTCTCGCGCCCACACCACACCTGGCTCCAACGTGGACACGCCCATAGCTGGGGACACTACTAGGTCACGCATGGCATCACAGAAGTTTTATCTCTGGGCCCCGAAAGGCATCTCTAGCAGTGTCGTTACACATGCTCCCTCCCCTCCTGGGCGCATGCGCCTCACGTCTCGCCAGAGCATAAGCCCTTGGCGTGTGGCGAGACGAGTTTTTCGCCATGCAGCGAGCAGCAAGCCGCCCGCCGCAAACAGCCGGAGGCCTCGCCGCGGCACTGACTGCGCCGCGCTCCCGCACCCGTCGACGCAGCTCCCCCCGCGGAAGACCGCGCGTAGACACACACACACACACACGGGATGGGAGGACGGCACGCCGCCACCACACAGGGATTTTAAGCCGAGAGGAGTGTGGTGCTAGCCGTCGCCCACCCTCGGGCGTCTACCACTTCCTATCTCTCTTCGCAGTTTCTCACCAATTCTCGCAGCGACCTTCATGCCACCTCTCGTTTCTTCTCACTCTCGTCCTCGTTCTCTCCCCTGCTGTTTCATCCTCTGACTCATCGCTCTCCTCGGCCTCGTTCTGAGACGCCGCTGCCGTCTGCCTTGCTCTCGCTGCTTCTCTCGCCGCTCTGCGTAACTCCGGTCTCCGCCCTCCTCGCGGCATAATTTGGCCCCTCGAGTTTATCGAGCTCCCCTCGCGCAAGGACCACATTTCTGACTCCCACTCATTTGCCTCCAAGTCATGTCGTTGCTCTCAAAAAAATGCCTGTCGTGTCGTGTCGGGTCGCTAGACAGAAGGCCAGGGCAGCACTGGCAAGTGCAACGCGCCTCATGTCGGAGAGCGACCGTGCCTCGTTCGCCGCTTATGATGTAGAGTTTGTTGTAGAGATTTCACGTTGTAGAGCGCCTCTACATCGCTCTACAACGCAGGCGCCTCGTCACGCGGCGGATGTAGAGCTCTACAGCTCTACAGCGCTCTACATCGCTCTACAACGCAGGCGCCTCGTCACGCGGCGGATGTAGAGCTCTACAGCTCTACAGCGCTCTACATCTCTACAGCTCTACAGCGCTCTACACTCTACATCCTCTACACCCTCCCTCAGACCAGGTTTCCCCTTAACTGCAGCACGCCCCCTCTACTCGGAGCTAGTGATACGGCAATACGTACCGCCCCCACGCAGTACCTGTACTACTCGACGATAATACAAGAATATGCAGCTTGGAAGTTGCAGACGCCTATAAAGAAAAAACAGCACGCTAAATTTTGGCGGCTAAAAAGCAAAGGACGGGCGCTTTTGATCGGCAAAGCAAAGTTGGAGTAACGGCGACCGCGTCGCCACAATGCCAGTCGCCTGTCGAGCAGCCTTGGCGGCGCGCATGCGCCGCAGGGTTGACCGACAGCCGCGCGCCTCGAGCCTCTCGCTCCACTCGCGGCACGACGCACCCCGCGCGCCGGTCAGCGCAACAGGAGTATTGCGACATGCTGCACAACGCCAAGGACAGCACTGAGAAGCTGCGCCAGTCGCCCACCAGCATGTCTCAGCACCGGGTGAGGGAGCATGCTGCGCACGCTGATGCAGCACGAGGTCACCACCAATCAGGCCCTCACGCCACTGCACGGCCGCCCTCGAGCACCAGCAGCCGCGCTGCGCCATGCTCAAGCTCAGGAGGCCACCCTGCTTCTCGCAGCTTTGTGCAGCGCAGCGAGCGAGCAGCGCCGCACCAGGCGGACCCATGGCGTACTCAGCCAGCCGTGAGGCGGAGGCAGGCCGAGTGAGCGCGAGCCGCGCGGGAGGCCATGCCCCGCGCACCGGCGAGCGAGTGGCACGAGAGAGTGCAAGTCGTCGCGCATGCTTTTGCGTAACTGCTGCTGACTGGACCGCACTAATTCTTTACTCGCCACACACGATACGCTGGCTGGGTAAGGACGCCTCCGGCTCCTGCCCTTCCACGCGAGGCGCAGCTCGAGAGACGCAGCCGTTGCTGCGCGTATGGCTGTGCAGTCCACCGCTCCGTCGCTCCCGCCGCCGCCGAAAAACTACATCCAGCGCGCGCGCACGCAGCAGCGGAACCTGACGGCAAGAGCAGCAGAGGTCGGCTCGGCAGTAGGTCGGTCGTCGGCCAACCTGATTAGCGAGGTTGGCTACGCGGCGAGGTCTGTGGCGCCCGAGTCGCTGGTGCGAGCGTACAAGGTGTGGCCGACGAAGAACGTCTTCTGCTGCTGGGGCTTCCTCATGACCGGCCCGGTCGAGGACGTCGGCCCAAACAGCTGCGCGTGGACGTCGCTGCTCACGCCGATGGCGATATTCTTCTACACGTGGAGCGACATCCTGTGGGACCCGTCGCACGTGCCGCCGGTGTACTCGTACTTTTGCTGTCTCGCCTTCGCCTCCGCCGTCTTTTGGTTCTCCGTCACCTCCTTCACCGACCCCGGGATCATCCCGCGTGGGCCAAAGCCGTCGGGCCCGATGCCGCCGCAGCGGACTCGGACGGACGAGCGGGGGGCGACGGTGTACGAGACGTGGTGCAGCACGTGCAACGTCTACCGCCCGCCCCGCTCGAGCCACTGCTCCGACTGCGACAACTGCGTCCGCGACTTTGACCACCATTGCCCGTTCACCCGCAACTGCATCGGTAACCCTAACCCTAACCCTAACCCTAACCCTAACCCTAACCCTAACCCTAACCCTGACCCTGACCCTGACCCTGACCCTGCCTCAGGCGCGCGCAACTACGGACCCTTCGTCATGTTCCTCTCGTCGACCTGCCTCTCGCTCGCCGTCGTGCTCATCTCCGCGCTCGCCCTCCCCACGCGCGTGCCGCCGCACCCGGGCGCCCTGGACCCGCACTCGACCGGGCTGCGCGGCCTCGCGTCGACCGTGTCGGTCGTCTTTTGCGCCGTCATGGCGGCACTCCTCTTCTCCTTCACCGCATACCACGTCTCGCTCATCTGCGCGGGCATGACCACCAAGGCCTCGCGAGATGGGGCCGAGATCTGCCGAGAGATGGGCCGAGAGATGGGCCGAGAGATGGGCCGAGATGGGCCGAGAGTATGCCGTGTGCCATGACGACCCGGGGCACGCCACATCCCCCTCCCCCTGCCTCCGGACGTCACACACGCGCGCAAGCACGCACGCCCCACGCGCACACACCACTCACGCCGCCTCCTCCCTGCCCGAACCCTCGCGTGCAGCGCGCCACCCTCCCCTCCCCTCCCCTCTGCGCAGGAGCACCTCAAGGGGCGGCGCGCCCTCGTGCAGCAGTCCACCTTCGAGCGCCTCTGCGAGCCCTGCGCCGTCCAGCCGTCGCAGATCCAGCCGCGCAAGCTCGTCTCTATAGCGGTGGGCGGGGAGCCGCCCTCCGCCCACGTGGCGACCATCTCGCAGGCGCCTCGTCCACGCACGCACGAACCACACGCACGCATCTGCGTCCACATCTGCAACACACACACACACACACACACACACACACACACACACACACGCGCACGCACGCACGCACGCACGCACGCGCACACACACACGCAGAAGAGGGGAGGAGAGAGACAGGTCCACAATGCCGACCAACAGCCTGTGTGGTGGGCGCCCGCTTCCCCTCATCGCGGCCCTCTGACCCCCCCACCCTCTCCCCGCCCCAGGACGACCTCTGACCGAGGCCGTGACCGTACTTAGCAGTACCAGCAACACCGCGCGGGCGTGTGCAGCGCACGCCTCTCCCCCATCGCCTCCTCTCCCCCCATATCCGCTGCGTCACGACGCCCCACGGCGGCGCCTCGGAGGCTTGCCGCCTCCGACGTGTCGCCGGCCGGGGGGGGGGGGGGGGTCAGGGGGGGGTGAGCACGTCTCATCGCTCGCGCGGTGGGCATGCACTGTCTCCGTCCAGCGGTCCAGGGAGTAGTGGCGCGCCGTGAGTCGAGTGAGTGTGAGGGGCATAGGGAAGCGCAGTTCGCCTGTTGTCGACTGCTCTCGTTTTGTCGACTGCACACGACTTTTCCGCCTTTCCCTTTTTGCACACCCCGGGAGAAAAAACAAAGAAAGAAAACGGAGAAAGCAACGGAGGGATGGGAGGACGGCACGCCGCCACCACACAGGGATTTTAAGCAACACCCCGGGAAAGGGGAATGTGTTTCTTTTTCTCGATCCCACGGAAGAAGCAAGCCAGGATCCTGGCTCCGACGCCAATGAGGCTCTACCTCCAGCTCTTTCTCTTCGCCTACCCTGTGGCGGCGCTCAAGGTGACGGTGCTCGGCGGCAGCGGCTTTGTCGGGTCGCGTTGCTGCAAGGCGCTCGTGGAGAATGGCGTTAGCGTGACCTCAGTCTCGACGAGCGGCGCCGCGCCAGACTGGTGCGCTGGCCAGGAGTGGGCGCAGAGCGTCGAGTGGCGCAAGAACGAGCTGACGCGCGGGTCGCGCGAAAGCGTCGTGGAGGCAGCGCTAGACAGAGCTCACATCCGCTCACCGTTCAGAGTCTCACCGGGAGACAGACATATCACATCGATCGACATCCGACCATTCAGGGATCTCACAGCTATGTCAAACCTCACATGCACATGTCCATCTGTGCTTTTGGACGCCGAGCAGCCTCCTCCACGCCCCACTCCTCGTTTCTCCTCTCACAGGCGATCGGCTCGCCCGACGCCGTCGTCAGCGCTGTCGGAGCCATCGGCTTTGACCGGCAAGGGCTGCTGCTCGGCAACGGCGTCGCCAATGTCGAAGCGGCCAGGGCCGCTGCGGCGGCGGGAGCGAAGCGCTACGTCTACATCGGCGTCGCCTCTGAGGTCGCCGACGCGCGCGACTGGCTGCCCGGCTTCTTTGCGGGCTACTTTGACGGCAAGGCGGACGCTGAGGCGGCCATCGCGGATGGGTTCGAGGGGGCGAGCACCTTTGTGCGCCCGTCCTTCATTTACGGCGGCGACTCGTTCGGCCTCTTCCCGCCGCGCGTCAGCGCCGGCTACGGCTCGGCGGTCGAGGAGCTGCTCTCCTTCCCGCCGCTCGAGGCCCTCGCCAACGTGCTGCCCGGCCTGCTCAAGGTGGCGCTGCGGCCGCCGGTGAGTGTGGAGGCCGTCGCCGGCGCCGCGGCGGCGGCCGCGCAAGGCGAGGTGAGTGAGCCGGTCCTCGAGGGCGTCACGGCGATCAACGCGGCCGCGGGCGCCGAACCGGGCAAGGGCCTGAGCGAGATGCTCGGCGCCCTCAAGGGCAAGGTGTCTGAGCTTGCAGCGGCCGAGGAGTGATCTGTGTGAGGGTCTAGGTGCGACGGTCGGCCCGCCCGCGAGGCAGATTTTGAAAAAGACAGAAAACAGCGGCGCAATCTTGGCATGCGCGCCATACATCGAGATCTCTGCGGGACACCAGTACCAGTAGATTTGTTGAGTGGAGATCGTAGACGATGCCGATCAGAGATCTTCCACACACAGCATCTCTCACAAAACTCAGAGATCTTTAACTGAAGATAGAGATCTTGAGCTGCCGCCATCGGCACCTCGAGATCTCAGGCCGGAGACGGAGATGTTGACTTCGCGCCTTTGTATTTAGCGGGAGGAAGCCAGGTGGGGTTTAGCCCAATGTGGGAGATGCTGAGAACGCACACAACGCCTCTCGGGGGGGAAACACCCACAAACTCCAAAAGGGGGCTGCACACCGCTCGCGTGGAGGACTGGGGGGGGGGGGGGGGGGCACCAAAACTCTGGACTTCTGGAAATGGGGGGGTGGGGTGGGGGGTCCCCCATTACGGCATGCGCTTAGGAAAGGGACGGTAAGGCGCGCTGCTGGCGTCTGTCGATGGCGCGTACAAATATGTGCGTGCAGATGTAAGCGCAGACCCCCCAACCCCTCAGATGGAACAAACTACAACTGTATGTACTTTTAGCTTACTGGGAGAAAAGAGAGAGGGGGTTGTGTTCTCTAGGCCCCTAAGGGCCCTACGCGCGGCGTGCGTCGGCGTGAGAGCTCGGAAGCGAGCTTTGCACGGCGCGATCGAGGATGGCACGGTTCACCCCCTTCACCGAAGCGATGGAGATGCGTTCCGCGTGGTGTGACACAAATGAGAGGCGGGAGTGGGGAGGGTACGCGGTGCGGTCAACGCCCGAGCGTTGAGCCTTGCGCGCAAGGCGGTTGATCTTTGCAACTGCTGGCGGCGAGAAGCCGCCGCCGAATGTCTCGTGGAGAAGCAGGTTGAACTCTTGTTTCGTTTGGCAAAACTGTAAAGAGTTGGTGACCTCGAGGTGTACGTACTTTTAGCTTACTGGGAGAAAAGAGAGAGGGGGTTTGTGTTCTCTAGGCCCCTAAGGGCCCTACGCGCGGCGTGAGAGCTCGGAAGCGAGCTTTGCACGGCGATCGAGGATGGCACGGTTCACCCCCTTCACCGAAGCGATGGAGATGCGTTCCGCGTGGTGTGACACAAATGAGAGGCGGGAGTGGGGAGGGTACGCGGTGCGGTCAACGCCCGAGCGTTGAGCCTTGCGCGCAAGGCGGTTGATCTTTGCAACTGCTGGCGGCGAGAAGCCGCCGCCGAATGTCTCGTGGAGAAGCAGGTTGAACTTGTTTCGTTTGGCAAAACTGTAAAGAGTTGGTGACCTCGAGGTGTACGTACTTTTAGCTTACTGGGAGAAAAGAGAGAGGGGGTTTGTGTTCTCTAGGCCCCTAAGGGCCCTACGCGCGGCGTGAGAGCTCGGAAGCGAGCTTTGCACGGCGATCGAGGATGGCACGGTTCACTCCCTTCACCGAAGCGATGGAGATGCGTTCCGCGTGGTGTGACACAAATGAGAGGCGGGAGTGGGGCTGGCGAGGTACTTCCACCCTGCTGTGGGAACAGCTGACGCAGTCTCGCCGAGGCTCGCCCGACTCGGCCAGACAAAAACCCCGAGAGGCGTCGAGTACCTCGCCAGGAGTGGGGAGGGAGGTGTACGATCCATGAACACACACACAGCCACCACCGCAGCGAAGCATCCATGTCGGTCTTCTTAGTGCTCCTGCCGAGCCTCGCGCCGAGCCTCGCGCCGAGCCTCGCGCCGAGCCTCGCGCCGAGCCTCGCGCCGAGAGCGGTGCCGTTTAGCACGCGCGGCGCCATCGTTATGCAGGAAGACCTCGCTGCCAAGCGAGCCGAGAGCGGCAAGGCTGGCGCCGCGAGTCTTGTGGCAGGCACCGCGGGCGGCCTCCCCTTCTTGCTGCTGGGCAAGGCGGCCCAGATTCCACCAGGATACAGTGACGCTCTGTGGGAGTTCCAGGCCGATGGACTGGCTCTCATGCTGCTTCTCTTCGGCGTCGTCTACCGCTATGCCGTCCGAGATGACGAGAACCCGATGCTGAAGCAAGGCGTCGTCGGCGCCTTTGTCATCACGCGAGCATGGGCGCGAATCACACCGCCTGCGACGTGCGGAGCACTCCCACTCTCTTGCGGCGCACCGCTCGGCTACCTAAACTGGGAGATGATCGGACAGGGTGCCTATGCGACCGTCGAGACTGCCGCCGCATGCGTCGCCGCCGCAGCGGCCATTGAGTTTGCCTTCAGCAAGGGCTGGATTTCGAAATGCACCGACGGAGTGTAGAGTACACGACTACAACATACTGAACTATTTCGGACATTAGCTCAGAAATTCTCGTGGAGGGCTGTGTCCTGTGAGCGCCGTTTTTTACGGGCGGTAAGACAACAAAAAGAGAGTCGCGCCGCGCGCCGCGCCGGGACACACATGTTTTGCTCTCTCTCGGAGACGGTCTCGCCACTCGCGAGAGACACTCGAGACACACACGTCGGCCGCCCTCACTCGCTGCGAGCGCCGTGCGCCCACTTTTTGTGAATCGCGAGAGCACTCGACTCGAGGAAGGCCTTGTCGCACTCATCGCACCGGTGCAGCCTCTCCGCCTCCCCTTCCCCCCCCTCCTCCTCGCCGCTTCGCTCCTCGCCGCCGCTGCGCTGCCTCTCCTCCGCCGCGCCGGCGAGCTCGCAGGCGTACAGTAGCGCGTCGGCCGAGTTGGGCTGGTCCGCCCGCCTCACCGACTCGAGGCTGAGGCGCGAGCGCTGGTGCGTTGCGAGGCTGCCCAGGTAGGACACCTCGGCGGCGTGCGCAGTCGGGAGGGAGGTCATCATGTGGCCCTCCTCCTGCGCCTTCTCCTGGTGCGCTCGCTTGTGTCTCACCAGCGCACTCGCCTCCACAAAGGTCGCGGGGCACATGCTACAGACGAAAGGCTTGGAGTGCGTCCGCTTGTGACGCGCGAGGTGGCCTGCTTGTGCAAAGGCGGCGTCGCACTGGTCGCACTTGAAGGGCTTCTCGCCCGTGTGGATACGCTTGTGCTCGGTGAGAGCTCCGGAGCGCTTGAAGGCGGCGCCGCACTGCTCGCACTTATGCGGCCGATTGTTTGAGTGCGTCTTCTTGTGATCGACCAGATAGCGCGCCTGCGCAAACGCGGCTCCGCAGATGTCGCACTCGTGCGGCAGGCGCCTCTCGAGCCGGTCGCCTCCCGGGCTGGCCGATGCCGACGCCGAGGACGCGTCTTCGCTCCGGCCTGGGCTCGACGTCGCGTTGCTCGAATAGCTCGCGTTGCTCGCGAAGCTCGGATTACTGAACAAGCCGATGCAGGCCCTCTTGGCCGGCGGGAGATGGCAGCCCTCCAGGCCCGCCACGTACCAGGGGCTGAGCGCCGCGCTCGGGGCGGAGATGGGGGCGGAGACGCTCTCTGACAGGCCCGTGAGGCTCTGCTGGGCAGGCTGCGGTGACGGCATGGCTTGCACTTGCACGACCGGCATGCCATGTGACTGCGGCCACGGTACAGGCATGCACGTCGAGGCTGCTCCCGCCAGCACGATTTGCGCCTCCGTGACGTCGCTCGCCAGCTCAGGCGGCATTGAAGAGTGGCAAGCACCTTGAGTTAGCAAGGCTTTTGCCTGACTGAAACGTCAGCAGCAGCGTTCGACTTCCTTGACTCACCATTTCGTGCGGAGTTTTCGCGCGACGTGACGAGGCTGGCCATCAACCCCTGCCTAGAACGAGTACAACGGCTAAGAGTGATCTGTGAGGGTCCACCCGCAGGCGCATTTTGTATACCGAGGCGGTGCCCGGTGCCGAGCGCAGGCGGTCCCATCCATCATACCTCACTCAGTCAGACAGATGCGAGATAGATGCCGCACAGGCGGAACGACTCAAATTCGAGCACTCCTGTCAGATCGTCCCGCAAGGAAGTGCTGACTCGATTCTACCTCGATCGAATTCTTCTGGTACCCCCACGACTCGGAACGCGAATGTGACAGGACCATCGGGTCCTTCAGCCACCAAAGCGAGATCAATCACCCGAGAGCAGCTGAGTCTGCCTCTGGCCTCGCCTCCCTCTCCTTCAGGCATTCGTGGCATCCTATGGGTCGTCCAGAGTATCGTGTATCGACCTCTGGCTTGTCAGCCGGTCACTTGATGACGACCATGAAGTACAGCGATCGCCACCTCGCTGGCCTCTCCGCAAGGCCTCCCGACCGCGTCGAACTCACGGCGCGGGCTCTCTCGGCTACGGTACCGGCCCCAGCTTCGGCTGAGGGCGAACAAGCTGCCGAGCCCAAATCACTGTGAGAGTCGTGATTTATTGTTGGTTTTCAAATCTCTCTCGCAACAGAGGGCCTTGGCACCACAGCGTAGGCTCTGCTGTCCGCCTTGGACTTCGAATGAGTAAATTAGGACGTAATGGGACTTGAGCCTCTGCCCTGCGCGCCCCCGCCCTGCCCCGCCCCGCACATCCACACCCAACGCGCACATTCAAGAAAACCCAGTTCCGCCAAAAAAAGAAGAGGGCGGGCCGCGCCGCGAGAGAGTTCCTGGCTTCTACAATGGAAGACGCTCGCCGTCGCGCCGAGCGGCTCGAGGCGCTGCTCCGGTTTGCGCGGCCGATCGCCTCGGGCCTCGTCAAGGAGTTCTTCACCGACGGCCTGTGGGAGGCAGTGCCAGCGTCGTGGCGCGAGCCGCTCGAGGCCCTGCCGCTCCGCTCCCTCGCCGAGCTGCTCTCGGGGAGGGGCAGCGTCGACGTTCCGCCCGGCTCGCCCGCCTGGCCGCTCTCGCTGCTCGCCTTTGTGGCCGCCTGCCACGCCGAGCGGCTTCCGGGGCAGCTCGAGACGGCGACGCCAGCGAGCGCCGTCGCCAACGGGCGGTGTGCCGAGGAGGCGCTGCTCGACAAGCAGCTTCGCCGCGCCGTCAACCCGAAGAAGATGCACGAGATCGTCCGGTTGGGAGCGCTCGCCGATAGGCTCGGCCGTGCCGCCGGCTGCGACGAGATGGTGGACGTCGGCTCAGGGCAAGGCTACCTCTCCCGCGCGCTCGCGTTCGAGCACTCGTGGACAACCGTCGGGGTCGAGGCGGTCTCCTCGAACGTCGTCGCCGCGCGGAAGATCGACGACGCCGTCCGGCCGAAGCTGCGCTCTCAGCTCGAGGCGAGGCAGCCTCTCGCGCCGCTGAGGCGCACCATTGTGTGCTTCCGCCTGCCGCTCACCGAGAGAGGACGGAAGGAGTTCAGAACGGAGTACTGCGGCGAGTAGGCACGTCGCTGCCTGGATCCCACCCGGCATGAGCCCCAGCGAGCTGCGCGCCATCATCGCTCCGGGCGAGCAGTGCGTGCTCTGCGATGAGGCGGAGGGGGAGGAGGCCGCCACGCCACCTTCTTCTCCGCCTCCTCCGCCTCCTCCGCAGCCGCCACAGAGGAGCGCGCTGCTTGGCTTGCACACTTGCGGCGACCTCGCGGCGACTCTGCTGCGGCTGTACGACAGGGCGGGGGCGCGCTCGGCTGCTCGACCTGTCCACGACACGTCCACGACACGTCCGGGACTTGCGTGTCGCAGGCAGGCCCGACGCTTGGCTGCATCATCAACGTCGGCTGCTGCTACATGTTCCTGTCCGAGGAGGGGAGCGATGCGCCGCCCGCTGGCCCGCGCCAGCTCGCTGCGGGAGAGTGGAAGGTGTTCGAAGGGAGGAGAACGCCTCTCGTCCGCGCGCCATGCGCGCCACCGTCCAGGACACGTCCGTGACATGTCCGAGACGCGCCTCGTAGGACCACCCCCCTCACCCCCCTCACCCCCCTCGACGCGCCAGACGAGCCAGCCACAAGGAAGGCCGCCCCAGGCCCAGCCGGCGGCGAGCGCGGCACTGGCGCCGCCGAGCCCGCGCCGAGCGACGGCATGCCCGAGGCGCCTTCGCCTCCTTTGCCGCCGGAGCCGGGCTTCCCGCTGAGTGCTCTCCTCTCCTCGAGGGGCGTGAGGATGGGGTGAGCAGTCGGACTGTAGGGGGGGAGGGAGGTATTTCTGCTTCTTCTGCTGTTCCTTTTTTGCATTTGTGGTGTTCTTCTGTTCTCTCTCCTTGCTTCTTCTCTCCCGTGACCTTTGTTTTTTTT
>NW_005198751.1:623712-625785 GCF_000372725.1 Emiliania huxleyi CCMP1516
TCGGATAGGGCTCGAGGCGCCGTTTGTCCAGACGCCGTTCACGGGGCGAGTCGCACGTGTGTTGTGCTACACGTTTGGCGCTGATAGCGCGGCGCGGAGCGCCATTTGGGGCGGCGAGAAGGCGCTAGACGGCGTTCACGGCTCGAGGTGTGAAGAGACGCCGTTCACACTTTATTCTGTGAATAGGGCGCAGATCGCCGACTCAAGAGACGGCCTTCGCGGTGCGTACGCAGCGTGAGTTCCTCTGCACGCGCCGCGCTCTTTACGCGGCGCGCAGCGCCGCTAGAGCGGTTTGACGGCGCAAAAAAGACTTGCGGCTTTGAGGTGTGAAAAGACGGTTCTCACACTTTTCGGCTCGGGTAGGGCTCGAGGCGCCTTTTTATCAGACGCCGTGCAAGGGGCGCGTCGCGCGTGTGCTGCGCTGCACGGTGGTGGTTCGAACTGCCGCCTTGAGTGCCGCCGCGCCTCTCGCCTCCCCCCCCCTGGCTGAAGTGGGGGTCGGCCCGCAGAGCCCGAGCTCACCCGAGATGACCCTCCGGCTGGCGGGCCGCGCAGGTACCACTTGCGCGAGCTCGCCATATCTCCCCACATCTCGCAGGTACCACTTACGCGAGCTCGCCTGCCACTCCACCGTCGCATACTCGCAGCGGCTGCGCCAGGCGCGCGCCGAGAGTCGTTCGGGGGGGGGAGGGGGGGAGTGCGAGGCGGGCGGCATGTGAGGCGCGGTGTGGTGTGTCGGCGGGTAGGCTGGCAGCCTGGGCGAGGAGGGGCAGGGCCCGCTGCAGGTGCATTGCCGGCGCGCAGTGCTGGAGGTGCTCCTCCGCCGGAGGCGAGATTAGCCGAGATTCGCCGAGATTAGCCGAGATTAGCCGAGATTAGCCGAGATTAGCCAAGATCAGCTCGTGCTCCTCCGCCGGAGGCGAGAGGGCAGCATGCCCACGCATGTCCTCCCAGTGGACAGGGAGTCACTCTTCAGGAGCTGAGATAGGCCAGAGTACAGCTGGCTCAAGCGCGCCAAGTGCGGCGCCGTCAAGAACGCCGCCTCCCTCCCGTTCTGCGAGTACGTGCGGCAGTGCTTGCGGCAGGCGGGGGTGGCGCCGCTGAGCGAGGCGGAGGAGGCGGAGGTCGGCAGCGAGCTCGCGCCGCTCCTCGGCCAGTGGCGGCGCGTCGTCGTCTTCTTCGCCCTGCGCGCCCTGCTCGCTCCTCTGTGGGAGGCGCTGCTGCTGCTCGACCGGCTCCTCTTCCTCGGCGAGAGGGGCCACCTCGCCGCCCTCGTGCCACTCTTCGACCCGGCTCTCTCGCCGCGCAACTACGCCGTCGTCGGCGTGCGGCGGCTGCCGGGCGCAGACACCGACGCCGCGTTCGTCGCCGCGTTGCCGCCCGAGGCGGTCGCGATTTGCGATGGTGGGGACCCGGCGAGGGCCGAGCACGGAGCAGCTCAGCAGGTGAAACGACAAACGTGATTTACAGGCTGATAAAGAGTGGGGTCTACGGCTTTAAACTGATGACAGATGAGATTTTGGTGAGAGAATTTCCCTCTTCAATCTCTTGTCAGGTAAGGTAAGAGGTAAGGTAAACTTCTCCTTTTTTTTTACCTGTCGTCTCCCACGGCATTTAAAGTGCAAGGCCCAGTGCGCGTGGGTATGCGGTGTGTGTGTGTGTGTGTCTGTGTGTGTGTGTGTATCTCTTGTCATACTCCTGCGCATGCGCGGACGAGCGGCGTCGAGCCCGTGGAGAGTCTGCTGGAGACTCCCCCTGCGCCCTGCGCGCGGCTGCGCCCCCCCTCCCCCCCGCCCCCCCACGCGCACGCCACACGCGCGCACGCCACACACGCGCGCGACGCCGCTCTCTCTCCCTCCCTCACGGCTCCTCAGCTGTAGAGCGTATCCGAACCCATCTCACTATGGTCATGGTGCACCTCCCCCCCCCCCTCTCCCCCCCACGGGCCTCTTTACGGTCACGGCAGACAGAGGCCCTAGCCCCTCCGGCAGGCAGGCCACCTAGGCCCCGTACTAGCCTAGGGCACAGCCCTCCTAGGGCAGGCACAGCCCTCCTAGGGCAGGCCCGAGAACT
>NW_005198751.1:625885-626796 GCF_000372725.1 Emiliania huxleyi CCMP1516
CAGCGCAGCGGCGGCGAGGACGAAAGCGGCGAGGAGGAGGGGGGGGAAGGGGAGGCGGAGAGGCTGCACCGGTGCGATGAGTGCGACAAGGCCTTCCTCGAGTCGAGTGCTCTCGCGATTCACAAAAAGTGGGCGCACGGCGCTCGCAGCGAGTGAGGCTCGGGGCTGAGGGAAGTGCGTGAGTGTGGCTGCGCGCAATGCTACGCTGAAGTGACTCGCAGGACGCGCAGAGTCGGGACGAGCGGACTCTACCGGACTGGTGCGCGGCTAGTGTGCTGTCGCCTGCTCGAGGGTGAGATCTGTAACTCCCACTCACTCCCACTCACTCCCACTCCCTCCCCCTCCCTCCCCCTCACTAGTTGTTTGGCTCCCTCGGGTCGCCTGCTCGAGGGTGAGCTGCGGCAGAGAGACCTGCTCACACAAGGAGAGGCGTGAAGGGGCGCTGGGGGGGGACACACTGCTTGCGGGCACAGGGTGGGCTGCGGCAGAGCGGGGCCTGGCCGACGTGCGCGCCGTTGAACATCACCTGAGAATGAGGGTGTAGCAGAGTCACAGTGCGGAGAAGGAGACATATACAAACATATATTGGGGCGGACGTGCGCCCCGTTGAGCGTGATATGGGGGAGATATGGGGAGATATGGGGCGGACGTGCGCCCCGTTGAGCGTGATATGGGGGAGATATGGGGAGATATGGGGGAGATATGGGGGAGATATGGGGGAGATGCACCTCGGCCTCGAGGTCGGTGAGATCTGGGGAGATATGCGGGGAGATATGGGGGAGATATGGGGGAGATGCTCCTCGGCCTCGAGGCCGCACACGTAAAGGGTCCGCTCGAAGGGGTTGGAGAGAGCGACCAACAGGTACTGGGGCAAGGTGGTGCCTGCGCTATCACGCCGCGGATCGTGGGTA
>NW_005198751.1:627295-628202 GCF_000372725.1 Emiliania huxleyi CCMP1516
ACGGCATGTAGAGCACGACGCACACACTGGCAGCTTGATTCATCCCTTGATGGCCGATTCCTGCATCCAGTACAACCCACGGACGAGGCGTCGTTCTCGTCTTTGCCGCGCGCGCACGAGCAACGACACACCGGTGTTCTGTAGAATGAAGACATGCAGGGCTAGATGCAGGGCTAGCCAGTCTTCTGATAAACGCAGTTCTTGGAAGATACAAAGACACGGCGGTACCCTCGAGGGCCCTCTGGGGAGAACCAAACACACTCCCCCCCTGCTCCCATCATCCTCTCGTCCCTCCGTCGGGGGGGCGGAGGTGCCCTTAGCGGCGGCGGAGAAGAAAGGCTGCGACGACCCGGCGATGGAGGCGATGAGCGGCGTCGGGCGGGAGGTGAGGAAGTGGTTGAGCACGTCGGCGGTCTTGACGAGGTCATACTCCCGCTCGGGCACCTCGCAGTCGCAACAAGAAGAACCAGATCACAATCTCAGAAGGGGTCGGGGCGAGGCCGTACTTCCCCCCGGACACACCGAGAGAAAGCCCTGCACGGCGAACCACTCAGACTCGCCCTTGCCCAGCGAGAAACCGGCCTCGGTGTTCACCTCCGCGAACTTGACGCCGAGCGACTCGGCCGCGGGCCGCTCCTGAGAGGTGTCGCCGAGGTGTCGCCGAGGTATGGCCGAGGTATATGGCCGAGGTATCGGGCCGGGGTAGGGCGAGGTTGCGGCTGTCTCTCGGCATGCGCCGCGTTGGGCCACGCGAGTCGTGTGTGTAGTGCGATGTCGGTGAGTGTGGTTGAATGCTAATGAGCGTGAGCTGCGGCTCGCCGTCTTTGGCCAGGAGTCGTCGGTGTAGATGTCGATCGAGAAGACGTCGAGGTCGTGCAGCTCGAAGGAGGAGGGGTTGGTGACCTTG